>NC_090908.1:2467170-2751100 GCF_040956055.1 Brachionichthys hirsutus
AGTTTGAAGAACAATGCTGATCTTTCTTTTCTTCTTTCATCCCCCCCCCCCCCCGTCCATGTTGCTGTGCATGACAGGCAAAAGTCATCCATCCTGGAAAGAAGGAAGGAAAGAAAGAATGCTCCTACCCCCCCCCCCCCCCCCCCCCCCCCCGGTCCACCCCACCAAGTTATAAAAACAAGTGCGCGTTCACCCCTCCCTGCAACCTTTGCACACCGGCTGCATTCCTGCCCTGGAACCCAGTACCTGACAATTGATAAACAACTGACTCACTTGTTTTTCTGGGGGGCGCCAATGACTTGCACCAGAATCTCTCGATGTTCTGAGCTCCCGGAAGGAGGGCCGACGCGGACAAAGAGACGGACGTGTTTGTGAAACAACAAACGGCAGTTAAACACTTGTTTGTCACCATCGGTAATAGTGACTGGTGATGGGAGAGGGGGGGGGGCAGTGACTCACAGCGAGCCGGATGTTGTGAAATGTTTTTTTTCCCTTCTTCAAACAACTGCAACTTCTGACGTGCCCCTGCCGGGTCACCTAGATGCCTGTAAAATAGTTCCCCTGACATTTAGCGGTGTGAGACACGAGAAAGCAGCAGCGTAATATTAAGTGACGGCAGTGCTCGCCACTAAAATAAGCCCACGCCGCGTCACAGTGTGTTCAAGTCAGCATGACAGACACGCAAACATTAATTTGTTTGCTTACAGAAAAGTGCCTTGCTCACTATCGCCAGTATTCTCACTGGGATAGAAAGTAAACACAGGCGCTCTGCTTAGCAACGACTGCCTGTGCAGATTACGCTGGCAGCGCGGAGGCGGATCTCTATCCTACTCGAGCGCTGGCACCACTCCCTTCATGAATGAAAACATTCTGCATGAATGAATGTTCGCCGCACGGAGGAAAAGACTCACCTTTCACAGCAGCGGCCGCCGTCTCTTTGAAGCCCAGGCCGACGTATGGGCTCGTGTCGAAGGCGTTCGCCCCCCCTTACAGCCGCAGGGTGCCTTGAACCTCAGGAGTCCGCCGCAGTCCCCGAGACCACATCCTCGAAGGTTCCCCTCCATCAAGTTTAAGGCGATGTAGTTGAGTCCATTTTGATAGCCGGCTGACATCTCCCGGCACATGGGGCTGTTGCCGCCATGGTCTTCGTCGGACCCCTCAGAGCTGCAGACGGCGTGGGACACATTCTCCACGGAAGCCGAGCTGTGCCGTTTGGCGTCGTGGGCAAAGGATGGGCACACGGGCGTGACGGTGGTGGTGGAGGAGAAGGTCTCTGAACTGTGCCGTCGACGCCCCTGAGGGTCAGCCCGGATCACTTTCACCCCGCTGTTTGGATCGATGAGGGTCGCAGATAATTTAGGACCCCCAAGGAGGAATGTGTCCAACGGCACAGGGGGACCCCATTATCAAGGCTGAGTCTCTGGATGCATGCAGTGGGACAGCTGGGGAGGGCAGCCACATCAGTGGGGCACAGAGTGGGCAGAGCGGCAGGAGGTCTGAAAGTCATCTCAGTGTAGTCATCCTTGACGAGCGCAGGCTGACAAACCAGGCTCAGCGTCTCCTCCACCTGCCCCTCAGAGCTTTTTACTTCTTCTCTCTCTTCAATTCTCTGTTTGGATTTCTGGTTGGTCGTCAAACTCGGGAGAGTCAAGATCTCAGGCTTGTGATTTAAGCCCCCTGTAGAGGAGGAATCCCTGACCTGCTGTGGTTCAAGGTGACCCGGAGAGCTAAGGTCAACATTAGCATAGTCCGAGAACGGCAGCGCTCCCTTCTCCGTGCACGTTACATTCACAGAGGCCGCGGCGGATGCCAGGTCGTGAGCGGCGTCGCTGAAGTCTATGTTGATGTACTCTCCGGGGCTGCGTGGCTCTGGGGGAAGGGGATGTTCACTCATACACGGGAGTGTTTTGAGGAATTCCAGAGCCAGGCGGTTGGGCCGACACACCCTGGTGTTGTGCGCATCTGTCCGAGCAACTCTAAGGGGAGGTGGGGCAGAGTAAGCGGTTCCCGGTGTCCCTGGAGAGCCGCTGGGCGCAGAGTCTCCTGGACAGATGGGACAATAGTTGGATTCCTCCTCTATCCGTTGTTTCTGTAAACTCATCACAACATACTGGTCGGTGTCGATGGATCCATTGCGTTGTAATTGTCCTTTAAGGGGGTGTGGCAGAGCGCTATAAAAATAAGGCTGTCTGTGATGCTGAGGGTGGGCGTCTCCTCCTAGAGGACTGTGGATGTAGTCCGGGGGCGTAAGAGACACCAGAGGGTCAGCAGGAGACATGTTCAGGTACTCTCCATTGGGAAACCTTCCATCATTGCTCTCCACTGACATCTTGGTTCCACACCACATCCGCATGTAGCCACTGTCCTCCAGACTCCCGGGGGACTCTGTGCGCGGGGTCAGCACCACCGAAGAAGAGTGGGAACGTGGTTTGATGATCTGTTTCGGAGCCGAAACACACATGGGGCTCATGGGCATGTAGGGGTCATTCTTGGACCCAAACGTCTGAGGCACTACACCTGGCATCATGGGCATGTAGCCGCTGGCGCCTTGGAGACTGCTGGCATTCTTCTGAACGTCCCGGTATTCCTCAGCGTAGGTCCCTTTAGGCGAGGCAGTGTGGCACTTGCGAAACATCAGGCTTCCGCTGCTGTGAGTAGCCCTCATAAGTGTATACTCGTCCAAAGAGGCTGAGGATACTTGTGGGGGGCCTCTCTGTTGGCGGGGAGTGGTGAGGGAATACGTGCGCTTGCGATAAGCTTTTTCCAGCTCAGACAACAGCCGATAGCCGTTCTGATTCTGCCGCTCCATCACCATGTAGCCGTCCAGCTCACCGCCATCCCGGGACGGGGGTGTGTCGGCTTTGAGGGACTCTGGGGTGTTACTGCGGAGGGTAAGCGTCAGCTTCGGGTCCCGTGCATCCGCAGGACTCGAGCCGTACTCTTCACATGATATGAAGCCCGCGTCGCTGGGGGAGCCTGAGAAGGAGACGCTGCAGCTGGAGGGGCGAGGCGCACCGGTGTCTGCGCCGGAGGTCACGGTCCCCGGGCTTGGGGTCGCCATGGATGGCGAGTGAGACAGAGGCATGGACATGGACTTACTGTGCTGGAGGGACGAAGATTCAAACGTCCTGCAGGGGCGGGTTGTGATGGTGTGGGACCGGCTCAGGGGGGTCCGGTGGGCCCCTGGGCTGAGGGGGCTGCCGTTCACCGACATCGGGCGGGTCATGGTGCCGTCGCCCTCGCTGGCCGTGCGTATTCGACAGGAGGAGAATTTGCTCACGGGGGAGGTCGCCGCCATGCTGTCGGTGCGCGACCTCCGGGGCAGTCCGGTCTGGCTGGGGGGCAGATTGTTCAGGTGCCGCCTAGTGGGCACAGAGATGGGATTCGTACCAGATGACTGGCTCTTGCTGCGGGGGCGGAATTCCGACAGCTCCTTCATGGCTTTCATCGCCTCCAAAATAGTTTCGTGGATGTTTTGCGCCACCACGGAATCGTCCGCCTGCATCCACAGCTCCCCCGGACCCGTGGCCGCGGAGCGGCCGACCTCCATGAAGAAGAAGCTGTCGGAGTGGCCGCACCTCCGGATGTTCATCAGCTGCAGGACGACGGACGCAGCCTCCGTGTTGCGCTTCACGAAGCTGATGGTCCGGCTGGAGAGGCAGAGCCTGTAGACGCCGGTCAAACTCCTGCTCTGCCCCAAGCCTTTGGACTTCACATTCACCTGCCAGACCTCCTTGTAGGCGGCGGAAACCGGCGTAATTACGCCGTAGCTCGCCTCGTCGAAGCCGAGCAGCGAGGACGCGGAGCTGGACGCCGACGCGTCGCACACTTTCCCCTCCGCCATGAGATCCAGCAGCACCCGGTACCAGCTCTCCTGCTCCTGCTCGTTGTCCGCCGCCACGGCGAAGTACTCGTCCCTGGTGTAGAGCGCGACGAGGTGTTTGTGCTTCGCGTCGGCTCTCTTGCTGACGTTGAGGCAGCAGTCCAGAAGGATCACCCTCTTGGCCACCGATTTGTTTCTCCATTTCTTCTCGCTCTCGTAGTACTCCAGCCGGGCGGGGAAGCCCTCGCTGGGCTCCTTCAGCACGAAGAAGCGCTTGTGTCCGTGTTTCTGCTTCTTCAGAAAGCCGCATTTCTTCACGTCGGCGGAGCCGGGCAGCAGCGGCGGTTCTGTGTTGGGCGGACTCGCCATTCTCGCTCTCAGACAACACAGAAAGCTTCCTCTCCCCCTCTTCTTCCTCCTCCTCCTCCTCCTCCTCCTCGCAGCTAATAAAACGACGCGCTTTCTTCTTTAATTCTCTGCGCCCAGCGCCGGTTGTGCGTGCGCTCGCGTTCTCCCGAAGCCGGGGGATAAATAACGCATGTTACTGAGGAAGGGGAAACGACGTGTGACGATCCACACATCCAGCTCTGTTTTATAAAAAAGAAAAATAGAAGCGAGGAGAAAGGAGGAGGAGAAAAAATACGCACGCCGAGAGTGGGCGGTGCGCAACGCGGCTCATTGGGCTTATTGGTGGATACGGGATGAATGCTGGAGAGAGAGAGGAGGAGGAAGAGGAGGAGGAGGAGGAACTCTTACTATTACCGGTACTCTGCGGAGTCAGTCTCCGCTCCAGCTTTATTTATAGCGTCTCTTTTCCGATGATCCAACATATGACGACGGTTCCAAATAGATCTATATTCCCGACCCATGTGCCATTTCTAGAGTTTGTAGAACGAGCATTATTATTATTCATATGAGCAGAGCTTCGGATGTTTTTCGCTCCCTTTTGATCGCAGGTTAATTTTACGCGTCTGTAGTCGGTCCTCCTCCAGCTGGTAAACAAGCGCACGTCGTCGACTCCGCGTCACAGAAATGTAATATTCCCTCCGCGGCGCGCCGCCGGAAGGTACGGGGATATCCGAGCTCTTCTGTCTTCAGAGGAGGAACCGGAGAGAATCACGCGTAAGAGCCGGCAGAGAGCAGGTATTAGAGCGCGGGTCGTTGTGTATCCACTCGGCTTGTTTTGGGCGTTCCGCTCTGTTGGACCGCAGCTGCTCCGTTGACGCTGCGTAATTGCTCAGCATTCGCCCTCTCATTCAGAAACGGCGTGTGACGGCGTGACTGACCGAATCATTGTCGGCGAGGCGCAAGAATGACCTACTTAATGTTAGAACATCCGATGTCACGATGACGCAAACCATTCTCGTGGTTTTGATGCGTCAATGGCTGGCACTGTGCGCAATGATGACCCGTAGAAGTCAGTGTCTGTGCGTGGTGGCGGCGGAGCTGAAAGCAGACGCGTCTGTCGCTGGGGGGGGCAGTGTGTGCGGCGCAGCGTTTCAGTTACGCACGCAGGTCTGGAGGAGACGGTAAACAGGCGCAGGCACGTGACTCGATGAACCCTCAGCTGTAGTTCAGTGGTGATTAATATATCCCTAATTCCATTTGCCAATAATCAATCATATCAGTGACACCAATTTTAATTGCCCCATGTTCCATTATGAGAACATAGTGAACCCCCCCCCCCCCCCCCCCCCATAGTATACTGTTCATTTCCCCTGGAATCCCACAGTGCTGACTCTGCACCCTGTCCTCAGTGGAAAGGTCAATTACTCTGCCCCATGCAGGTCAATAATTTCACAGAGACAATGATTTGAGTCCGGCCACCACGCAAAAAGAATCAAGCCAGCAGCAGCGTGTTCCAAACGGTCCCTCAAGTAACCCTTAGCTCACGTATCTCATCTCAGACCAGTAATCAGAAGACTTTCTGCTCCGCGCGGTTGTTCTCACTGTTTAAGTCTCTGTGTTTACCTCGGCCCTGCTACAAAGGCGTATCGATATAAATAGCTGCAGCAGAGCCGACGACCCAAACCGCTCAGGCTCAGATATCACCCTCCAGGATAAGGGAGGGTTCCCTTTCTGTCCGGGTTAGGTTTCCTACATGACAGACGTGGGCTTGGATCGGAGCGTTCAAACTCGCTGTTTACTGCAGGATGACTACAACGTGTGTGAAATAATCCGCTGACATTCGCTTCAACCTGAGAAATCACGAAGAGACTGTCTCTGTGCAAAAAGACATTTGAATTCAATGACCGTGGCATGCTAACAAGAAGCTCGGTGGGGGTAGGAAGAAGGGAAATCTGTCTGCAAACCCAGTGCGGTTGTCTCTGTGATGCGTTCTGTCCCGTTTTAGGACTAACTGCGTACGCAGTGCGGTCCATTACTTTACAAATAGAGGAAAAGGACTTGTGAAAGCTGCTTTACAAGGCTATAAATATTCCCTCTCACTATCTCCTGGTGTAAAAGCGTTATTCTCCTCTCACAATAACAACTCTTTATTGTAAAAAAACAAAAAACAATGGCATTTGAGCAAACAGTCGCATCGGGTTAAACGAAGAAGGCGTATACGTTTGCGTGAATTCAAATTGTAGCTTTGTAGGACTGATCTCATTCCGGCTCTTAAAGATGAGCTTCAAACGCAAGCTGCCTTGAGTTTTCCATTTGCTGAGTCACAAATACATAACGTCTCAGTAACCCACTGCACTGTCACTGTTTGCAGCGATTAGGCTCATAAGCGTTCTTAATGCAGCTTAGCAGTGGCAGTCTGATGAGATAAGATTAAGGACAAGCGGGGGAGGGGGGGGGGGGGGGGGGGGTAAAGATTAAACTCGGTCATTCCTCAGTGAAATGAACGGCGTAAACTTTTACTGTCGCCATCCAAACATCTCACAGTTCGTATTTCAGTAGTCAAACCTAAAACACTGTAGATCACAGGATGGGCGGTTTATTTTAGTATCATCCTGATCATCCCATAATCTACTTGTTCATTGTCAGAAGAGACTGAATTGGATTAGATTAGCAAACATCAAATGATGATCTGAATCCAGGTAACATCTGGAATGTGTAACTTAATGGAGCATCCGCTACTGCAGACAACGACCTCTTCTGAACTATTTTAATAACTTGTAGCCGTTTGGCGTTTCAGTCACATGATATCTGCGTTTTGAGAATCTGAAAAGACAAATCTTTGAAAGCAGGAAGTGTGACCTTTTCAACATCGCCATTTTTGTTGCTGTGCAAACTGGGAAAATGTCATTCTTATGAAAACTGTGGCACCATGATGGGCTGTTTAAGTTTTTAGTGGAATAACCAGGAAAGCATTTTTAATGGCTTTTTGGTGATCGACATGCACAAGGCTCAGTTGATGCTCTGTGAACACAGAACATTCTAAAAGGCAAAGGAACAACATTTCTTTCTTTTCTTTTCTTCATAAACCAAAATAAGTGCCATGTAAAGTGAGCCTAGTGATGATACCAGTGTCAGTCAAATTCTAGGGTAGGTTTTAATGGTCAAGGAGTCCTGCTATTCAGGTCAAGTTATTACAGCACTGCTTTTAGGTGTGATGCCATAATGGGGGAAATGAGCTTCCTTGGTGGAGGTTTGCGTCCCCTGAGGGCTATTTACTTTATTGTTCATGAACATTTATTTTAAATTATGAGGATTTTTATTTTTACAGAATAGGAAAAATTGGGACATTTCCATGTGCTCTTTATTTATAATCAGCTTTGACAGTTTAACACAGCAGTGCGTCTCCTAAGTCTTTATTCCTGTTCTTGTTAGATAACGTATTTTAGTTTTCTATGCCTGACTTCCTGTAGTTTTTTAGCAAAGAAAAAATAATGTAAAATCAACTTATGTTGTAACACAGGGGCGGGGCTTGTGTTGCCCTAAAAACCTGCACAAGATGAGGGTCAAAGCTGCACAATCTAAGAACAATTTCTCAACTTGCTACATGTTTTTTCTCTACGGGAAGACATTCAGTTCAAACGTCCTCTTTTTTTCTTCTTTGAACATCTGAATATTGTAAACAAATGAACTTGCAAATAGCTCTACAATTTCTTAAACCCAGCTTTGCAGTCAGGCGATGATCATGGCGGCTATGTGCTTTTGGGCGCGTACAAAATAGATTCAATTGCATGTTGTCACCCATAATGGACTCTTCTCTGATCAATACAGCAAATGCAAAATTGAAAGTTCTCTTCCAGTAAAATGATCACCTGGGGGGGGGTTGACCTGGAGAAAAGACGGCAGTGCCGATAAAGATGTCTGTGTTACAGGACATGATGGCCCACGTGTTTATCGAGTCACAGCACCAGTGATTAGACTTTTGATTACTTCCGTTAACCAAGTCACTGGAATGGAATCTGTGAATTGGACACGGGTTTTGCATTGTTGTGCCGAGCGGTACTAGAAAGTTGATTACAGTTGTGTTTTATTCAGCACAGCCTCCATTGTGTACGGTAATAATGGCTGGGATGATTGGAAGATCCGTGGAGCTGCAGATCTTGTACCGCTTTAAACGCGACCTTGTGTTACGACCTTCACGTAAACCTTCTCTCCTGTTATCTCTTTCTCATCTCGTAATGTTGCCACTTCTTTTTTTATTCACTTGTTTTACAGATCCTCAAAATGACTTGGGCTTTTTTTCCATTTCACAGGTCATTAGAAACAGATATTTATATACTCATTGGAAGTGACAGGCGACACGTCAGGCAGACTCCGCCCTGGCGAGCTCCGTTGACCAGAAGAGAAAATGATGATAAAGTGTTTCTGTAGATTGAAGACAGCATATTTATTCATGAGCGCATCTTCCCCCAACAAATGGCCGTCCTGGCCGCACGGGGAGATGTAACAGTAGCTGCCATCTTAACTCTTGGCCCTCTGTTGCTGTGATTAAACATATGAATGCATATGATATGCAGGCTCCACACGACCTTCATCAGTCATTTGTCATAATTGTGTATTATCTGGAGCCTTGTGGCTTGATAAGAATGACAGTGATGCATTAGGCCGCCATTAATATGCCTCCATCAGAACAGGAGGATCTAATGACTGAGGCAATAAGGCAGCATGGATGTCAAATGTTTCTGATAAAACAGAATTGTCGGGTCCTGGACTGCGGTGTGGACCCCATCATGCAGAGACGGAGGCACAGGGAACGGTCTGTGCTTCTGTAGTAATTAAACACACATTGTCATACAAACCCAAAAAATACAGAAGCGAGGTTGGACGGGCTGGCGTCACCACAAACAAAAATACACTGCCTAAACAAAACTACGATATTCAAAGACTAAAGATAGACCGGCGGGTGTCACAGAAAGGAAGATAACAAAAGTACACAGCCTAGTGGAAAAAAACTGAAAACCTCCTAGAGGACAGATGATCAGATGACCTGAGGAGCACTAAGAGTACAGCGGCATTCAGTACTGTGTTGTGTTTTATTACTTCTTTCATTTGTGTTTTGTCAGCTAGCTTTTACAAAGTACTGTGAGAAGGAAGATAACATTTCCTTTGTTTTCCACAGTACAGTATAGCAGTACAGTGTGTTTTGTGATGGCATTAAACCCCTATTAGTCCAGGTGCGTAAACTTCAGATGATTGACACGTTGAATGCCCCCTCCCATAGACACACAATAACTTCTAATTGCATTTATTTGAAGTGCAAAACGCTACACGTTGAGACACGAGATCTAATAAACAGGATGTTGATAGGGGTTGTAATGGAAAAGCACAAAGCTAATACCTTTTCGCTATAGTTAAAACACTGGCTGCTTGCCAGAAGGAATACGCTGCGACCAGATAGGAGGAACAAAACGCTACTTCATGAGCTTGGCTTTAAAGACTTGATGTTAAATGTTGTGGTTTCTAACCCCGGCACCGCACGCCGCACAGCCGCCGTGGAGGGGCTGAGTGCATCCTGTTTTCTCCTGATATCACCGCTATGTCTTATCCATGTCTGAATTATTGATGAGTTGAATAAAAAAAAGGCATGCATGGAAAGGAGAAAGGAAGCAGAGATGTGCCACCGCTCGTAGCACCACAAATTGTATTGTTCCCCTGATAGAGCTCACCTCAGAGTTTCTTCTTCTTTCTTTTAATTTATCAGTGAGAAAGTCACATTTTAATATCATAATTAAATACATAATAATTATAACAACTGAAAATTTGAACGTACTGCTGGTTGAGTCCCACACCGAACTTTCTCATCTGGCATTGTGGCCCTGATGGTGATGCTGTAGGACGGGTAGTTTATAATATTTGCCATAAACAACCTAAGCTTTTACCAAATGTTCTTCTTCCTGGCATTTGCTTGCTTGACATCATATTTACAACGTCTAACATCAGAAACCTAGAGCAAACAGATTTTTGAATAATCTTAACTTGATTCCATAATTATTTTTTTCTTTTTCTTTTTACTTTGACATCTGAAAGTCAAAGTGATTTGGAAAAAAATCTGGATCATGCTGAGCTGACGTCTGACAGACTTATTAACATCCCTCATTAGATGGTGATCAACTCATTTGATAAGAACATCTTGTAGCAAGTTTGTACATTCACATAAACCAAATATGATCATGTCTTCTATTTAGATCTCAAGTCTATTTTCCTTGTCACCTACTATTTTCTATGCATTCTTTTCTCAGCCCTGTAAACACAATGATGTGAATAAAACAAGGCTGTTTGGCCCTGCAGCTGTTTTTATTCGTTAAGCTGTTTCGTTTTGTAATGACGTTAAATACTTATTAGTCCAGCCGTATAAACTTCACTTGAATGCCCCTCCCTGAGACACACAATCACTTAGAATTGCATTTATTTCAAGTGCAACATGCTACAAGCTGAGACACGAGATCTAATAAACGAGATGTTGACAGTGGTAAGGACAACCTATATGGAGTTGCACATGTACAGCAACACGTACGCACATGGATGGCCGTGCACTCGTGGTCTGCTAATGGGGGAATTATTCATGATCTGGACGCGCTTACATACGTAAATATGTTTATCCAGCGGGAGAGAGTTCGGGCAAATGACTTGAAAAATGAGCATATTAGCATTTATATCTTTTAGAATTATTGATATGATCCCACCCGCTCTTGCCAGTGTGCAATTAAACTGGAAGTGATAGGTAATATGTATGATCATTGGCTGCAACACACACACACACACACACACACTGAATGGTTACACCATCACATAAATATGTAATGAAAGCTACACTGAAATTAGGAGGATAGAGTCTCAAATCATTCTGCCCTCCCCTTCCTCATTGTTTTCTCACTCTCACCCCCCCCCCCCATCCCCTTCTTGCACCCTACTATTGGTTCAAACCCTTCGGTTCTGAAATATTTATCATTTCAGAATGACATTGTCCATCTTCACAAAGACTCTGGTTCAACGTGCACCTTCCATGTAGAAATGAAATCTGCTCTTTAAGGTTTTTAGATTTCAGCGTTTCAGATTTTTTTTTTCTTCAACGTGCTTGGTGTAGGTGGAGATAGTACAAGTAGTACAAGTAGTACAGCACATAGTAGGGTACGCTGCTCTGTCTGTGCATTCATCATTCAGTGACTGCCTATGTGGGTGGAGGCTGGAGGAGCAGTGGGATGGTTTTTGGCTTGCGTAGGGGGGGAGGATGAGAGGAGGGGGAGTGATTGCCAGAGAACACAGGAAATGTCCTCCCCGGGCCGTCAACAACTCCTGTGGGACAGACAACGATTGTCTGCATCCTGAATCATCTTCACACACATGAACATATTCATACAAGCAAGTGTGATGGAGTCCAGAATACTGCTTCACGCGACGCTTGAAAGTTTATTCTTTATTTCATATTAAGCTCTAGTTGAGACTCCTTCTACTTACTGTAGCTGGTCCTGGAAACTACGGAAGCAAAGTCCAGAATACACACTTCATTTATACATCATCCTACAACCGAGGGTTGTGAAACGACTCGGGGGTTAATCCATGTCATTAAATAATTGATCATGATTTTATATATATATAAGACAATAAAAGTCTGTGCTGATGCTTCACCACCGTTTCTACACAGTAAATATCCAGACAGAGAAATAAAGTTTTTATTTATATTTAAAATTCTGTGTAATAATATGACGTGACACAGAATGGAACCTGGAAAGATTTAGGAATGTTAAAAAGGGGGGGGGGGTAAAATCTATTCAACGTCGTCCAATTAAAAGTGGATGTGTAGTGATTGTACTGTGATTTGTGGACAGGAATGTGCACATTATTGTTTTTATAAATTCGGCATGAGCCATTTGCTGCAGGTGACAGATGTGGAAGATGGTTTTCTTTAGGAGGAGGCGTGTCTGCATGCATGAGAGTGAAATGATCGTCGTGGCGGGGGCCAGTAGATCAGAAACAGGCCGTGTGGCTGCCGCTGTGTTGCTTTCAGTTCGTCATCTGATAAAGGAGCAGAGGACACTGTAAACACGAACGTTTCCAGAGCGCGAGAGAGAAAGGCCAAAGGCGCCCCTCACCTCCCCCAAAGGTGTCAAAGGGTCAATATGGAGAAGACTAGAAGCGCACAGGGGAACACCGACAGGCCCGCGTGTTTGCCATCGCGTTCAATCTGGGCTCTCCCGAGAAACCGAAGGACGGACCAGCTCTGTAGAGCTGCTGAGCCAGCATGTGTCGCTTTGGCGTAAGCACATTTTCTGACGTGTTCAGACCACTGAAAAACAGCAAACTCCCATGAGCCCCCCCCCAACAACAACTGTGTGTTCTTGTCGATGCAGGTGTTAGCCAGCCTTTCCAAAGGCTAATGGAAAAGCCCATTAGCGCCTCAACAAGCCTGACAGTCGTGTAAATTCTTCATCCGCCGCTGCGATGATGTCTCTTCTCAATAATTCAGCAGCTGCTCAGGAAATCGCCGACCAGCGTCCAGCGTTGTTGACGATGTCATTATCCAACACATTGCACCCACATGGGGCCGCGCGACATCTAGAACAGTGGATTTTACCGCTTTAGCAATGGTCTTTTATCTTTTTTTTTAAGTTGCAACACGTGAGCGTAAGGAGCTTCTGCTGGTTTGCTTCAGTTCAAAGGCTCGTTCCTCCTGTGTAATTGGGCTTGTTTTAGTGCAAACATGGTGCTTGAGGTTAGTGATGACTTCAGTTTGCATGCAAATGAAGCGGCAGCAACGCTGAGAGATTCCTGCGTCCTGCATGCAGTATTAAGTGAAGCAATTTAGCATGAGCGCCAGCGAAAGGTTCTTTACTATGATGTGCTGTTATAGCTTCGCCTGCTGTGTAAATTGGAATGTAAGTTACGGCGTAGTCTTTTAAAGTCTATGCGTATGTGCAGTGGACCGAGAAGCCCCCCCCCCCCCCCCATTAAGACGGACGGCAGTGTCACGGATAATCAAACGTGTGTTTCTTCTCAACGTATACTTGAATAATCATTAGTTGGACATTTACATTATAATGTGACAAGACAATAAAAAGGAAAGTGCTGCCATCACTTTAGCTCATCGCATCGGATAAACCGGCGCCGTCTTCACCGAGGTCTTCTGGGCTGCTCCATTTGTTCTCGCCCTACGGTCGGCTCGTTGTGAACCAATTGTGTGTCTCGATTTGTCTGATTAACTGGAAAAAGAAAAAGTTGTGTTGTTTGTGAAAGTGCAATTCTTAGTACAAGTCTTCACAGCCTTGGCTGTTCACACGACACCCACCATCCGGTTTACCCGGAGAATCAGACTCCAGCGCCTCCGGCCCTGTTTGAAAGGCCTTTGTCAAAGAATAGATGCTCTACACAGAATAACAAATTGAAGATTGTTCCCGCTCCACTTTCCCCACGTATTGATCAGCTATTTCATTTCTGTTTCTGACTATAAACCTGTCAGAGCCATGTTGCTGTGTGAAGGGAATCTCACAGCGTTCCTCCTCCATCTGGCAGCTCAGCCTCCGTTTGTATGGATGGTTTCTATGGTTTCCCTTTTTATCTAACTTCCATGCGAGCCATTTCCCAACCTGCTTCTCAGTTTGTAGCTCGAGACATGGACAGTCCACGAATGCCAACCATCTGATCCTGCTAAGCATCCAGAAGGACCCGACAGACCCTCTTTAGCTGCCTGCCAGACATGTGACCACAGTATGGAACACGTCTTCATGCCGCAGCCTTCATGTCTCCGCTTTTTCTCTGCGTCGCAGCTTCGCTGAGCCTACCGACCTTTTTTTTTTTACCTTATCAAACATGATGAATTAAGGTTACCATCGAAGTCACTGGGAAACTGGACATCCAAAAGCGTTGGTGTGGTTTCTGGATTCCGATCTCCAGCAGCTGTGTGTGCGATCGTGTTCGAGTGGGTCGACATTTTAAGTATTCATTTGACGCCGTTGTTGTCTCAATTGAACTTTCAATAATTTGATTTAAAAAAAAAGTCTCATCAGCATAAGAACTCCAGGAAACTGAGAGTCAGGCTGGTGCTGATGCTGTCCTCGTGTCTCACCTGATGTATGGCTCTCAGTGCGGTGGTGCAGGGCGCTTCCTATTCGCTAATGAGAGACGGACATTTGCAAGTATTTAAAATATAGGCATAAAAGAAAAGACAGATTGAGTGTTGTACTGCAAATCCTCCCACAGCTTCACTCCCACTCATTCACTTCTGTTACTGTGACAGCCACTCTTCCTCTCTTCTCCTCCGCTCGGCTGTGGAGGCGTTCTGTTCTCATTTCATTCATAGACCGCCACGCTAGTTCCACACGAAGAGTGTGTATTGAGCTGAAATGTGTGTGCAGGAAGCGGAAACTGAGTAAGAGGAGGAGGAGGAGGAGGAGGAGGAGGAGGAGGAGGAAGCACCATGTTTGGCTTCATCCCAGCACATCAGACTTCCGATCATGATGTGATCGTGATCAGGTCTCACATGAGAGCCGAGCTGTGCAGATGGAATTACAGGGGGGGGGGGGCACAAACTCCAACTCAGCCATGTCCTCCAGTCACTGCAACAGAAACAACTTCATCATTTAATATTCATATTTTATTTATCTGCATCCCCAATCATTCTGACTACATCCCACAGAGGGGGGGCTGGAGTCTAACTAAAAATGTAATACTATGGTAAAGTATAGTCACAGATGGTGTTGCAGCAACAGACCATCTGCTGAGACGTTTATCAGAACTTTGACTATATTAACTTCGGCCCAGAATGAAGAGAAATAATATCTAAAGCTTCTGTATCCCAGAAAATGATGAGGACTGGCCAAATCAAAACAGAGACCGATGCCGGCGTCGTCGCGGCCCCAGCATCAGGAGAAGAGTATCCGGGTTGCGTCGGAACGAGACCCTCGAGCATTTCATCACTATTTATAGATAGACGTGTATCATTGCTGGTTCACTGACCCTGGAAACTTTCCCTTTTCTCGGCCGAAGACCATCCAATCTGCCTCTTCGTCATCATTAAAGCGGCTTCAGAACCGAAGAAGCCTGTTGGGCGAGAGCTGAAACATCTTCAGCCAAACTGAAACACGTCCAGTTGATTCTTCGTTGTTGCTCTCCGTGATCTGCCTGGCAGATTACAACAGCACTGCAGTCGCCATCCAAGGCCGCAGCGGTTTGTCTCTATTCAGGGCTTCTTTCTAAAAATAACTTTGCACGTCGGCGTTCATTCATTCAATCATTCATTCGGTGTTCAGCTTTTGGTGTCGCTGATGTGGTGGATTGAATAGCTAGGGGTGTCGTGTCCTCAGAAACTTTGAATGACACAGACAGGAAGAAACTGAGGCTTAAAAGGTCCAATGAAATTCCTTCAATGGGCAATATCGCGCATCGTAAACCTCCTGGTGGCAAAACCAGGAAGGAACCCATTTCAGTCGGGGCTGATCCGACAGGTTGTACAGGAAGGAATGGCCTTTCCTTCACATCTGCTTGTTTTTGCTTCTTCTAGCAAAAAATCTTGATGCAGAAAAAGAAAACGCATTAGACTCTATAATAGTACACAAGCGTGTAATTCGCTTCCAGTCAAACAGGATGTAAGAGGATTTTGTTTCACATGGTCGATGTATATTGTCAAGAAAGAAGGAAGAGCATGGAAAGTAAGTCGGTATGTGCGTAGATATTTAGCACCTGCTCACTCTGGCTTTTTGTGAGGCTGTTTTCCTTTGAGCTGTTGAACGCAGGCGTATTCAAGACGAGCAAAAATATGAAAATGGCAAATTACGGAAAGATTTCCTCCACGTTTCCTGTTTTTGCCGCTAAACACGAAGGGAATTTATCGGTTCTTTAGTAGTTAACATGATCGACGTTGCCTCTCGCTGACGCCGATCCCCGATACGGTTTATGTTCCCACCAATTAATTCTGCTCTTCATTGTTTACCAGCATGAATGATAATTGGTTTCAGAGTCAAACAAAGCCAATCAATCAGTTTGATTGTATCCTTGTTTTCAGCTGCAAAGTGGACACATTTAAAAAAGATAATAAGAAAATCATCTAAAGAAAATGTCATTTTAAATCTCTGTCACATTTAGATTGTTTATATCTCGGATCTTTTCATAAACAAAATATCTTTCATAATGCATTAAGTATTACTGACCTTGAAAATCTGCGGATGCCAAGGTGGACCGGAGCGTGACACGGTGAACACATAAAGGTGTGAGAATTTCCCTCATGCTTCTTCTGATTAGAATTTAATTTAGTCATAATGATGTATCGCTGTTTGCGTTCCAGCATTCTGTGTGTCGCAGTGCAACTCAGAGGTCTTTCAAATTCGATCCTCTGCTATGAATTCATGACAAGACGTCAGGCTGCACTTGGTTAGTTTGACATTTTAATGCAAATAAAAGATAAAAGCACTGTTACGCAAAGCGTCTCTCTCTAGGTGCGTGCGAAGCGGTAGGTGTTGTTTGCATCTTATCTGTATTTGGCATGGCAGAGGTCAAGGAGGGAGGGGGTTGAGGTTGTGCTCTCTGACCTTGAGTCCCTCAGGAGGACATTCAGGATCGCTCTAAGCTCCCGACACATTCCAACACTGATGTAAACACATTCCCGGCCGGAAGCATGACGCATTTAGCAACAGGAGCACAGTTACCTCGCTTCTTAGTCCATTTATTCATCAAAACCATTCTGAGCAGGAATCTACAGATTCTGATTACATTTAAATCTATGATTCATTTCCTGGCAGTCAGTTTTGCCGATTTCATGCACAGAGACTCCGCTAACGTTTTGACGCACACAAAAGTTATTATGACACTTAAGTTGGGTCTCAGCTTAGCGATGTTAGCAAAGAACTGAAAGAGATCTAAGAGGCTTGAGCTCGAAGCCCCCGAGCCACCCTTGTCTCACAGTATTAATGAGTGTGTGTTTGCACGGGAATCCCATTTCTCTGCTTTATTCCTTCACTGCAGCCCCATTCCATCCCAGACTGTCTGGGACCTGGTGCTGGCAGCCATCGGGACGGCTGGCCCTCAGCACACCTTCCTCCTCATGGATGAACTCGAGCCCAGAGAGACGGTGTTTGTTGTGGACACCAGCGGCAGCGCTTGGCATGGGAGTGTGTTTACAGACACTGGTGTTCCCAAGTGAGCCCACATAATAATGTTTATATAACCTTTATAAAATCATGTTGATTTATAACCAGACGTACGTAGGCTTTCAGTCTTTTCCGCTTAGCTGGGGAAATTTTATCTGATTCTCTTAATCTTTTGATGATATAACAGATTGTTGACAGTGACATTTAGAAATTCCTTGCAATTGTGTGCTGGGAAACGTTTTCCAACAGGTTGACAGTTTTTTCTTTCACAGTGCTGATCCGTCCTCCATCCTTGCTTGTGATTGAAAGCAGGTTACCATCAGCCTTTGGATTGATTGGCCCAATCTGTTCCTTTTATTTTTTGTATTTTTTTATCCTCCTGAGACCCAGTTGACATGCTAACGGGCTGGGTCTCAGGAGGATAGCACATCTTTCTTCTGTGTTTTTTGTCTCAACCGTTCAAGCACATGTTCCAGGAAGCAAATTAAGAATGAGCCTGTATTTATGAAAAGCAAAGCAAAGTTGATGAAGCAACACAATAAATGCGCCGTGTTTTATTTATGTCTCACACGGGATCCCAACATTTTGGAAACAGCAATTGTAAGTTGATGGTCCTGCCATTCCGTTGTCTGTTCTGTTTCACTGATGTATTTCACTTTAACTATAAAAAAAAAAGTTATCTCGGCCTTGATTGTGGACATGGTCATTCGGTCACTGCCCAGTCGTACCTGTCATTTAACCCTTTGACCTGCTGGCCATCCAGTGTGACTCCCATCTGAGTGACTTTGCATTTTCCAGCAAGAGGTCAAGGCCTTGTTATGCATGTTTATGAAAGCATCTGTGGGTCAAGCCCTCTGTCTTTTTCTGTCTGGCGACAAGAGGGGAAACAAAGGATAGGATTCCGGTAATAAATGAAAGATGAGAGTGGATATGAAGGGGTGGGGGGGGGGGGGGGTTATCTGGTTCTCTGCAGAGCGAATCGATCTGTTTGTGTTTTCGTGGGGTGAGCGGGTTTGTTGGCTACAGTCCCAGCAGAAGTGCTGAGGCATTGGCCGCATTGCACAGCGGAAGGATATGGTGCAGAGGGTGCACTCATAATGGTTCAAGGCAGATTTGAGGTCAGCCTTTGCAGCTTGCTGTTGGAATAAAAGGCAGTGGCAATAAAAACACTGAGAGCTTATGAATCACCCTCAAGGTGAGCTGTTGAATCATCAACAACTCATCTGCAAAGTGTGTTGGTGCTGCCCTCTTGCGGTGCCTTCCAGGTACTGTACTGTACTTTAAGTATTCAAAGGAAAAACTAACGCCTGTCAAGAAATAAGTCAGAACATTCTACAAATCCATTTATTGTAAGTACACAGTATGGGACTTGGGAAATATAAACTGTCAAACTTCTCTGTTTGTTAATGAGTTAAGATTATTCCCATTGCGTTCAAGCTTGCAAACACGAATTCATGCCGTAGTTTATCAAACCCGGATAAGAACAGGTGATGTTCAGTGTGGAGAAACGGTCAGAACTTTAACAGCAAGAAACGTTTAATCTCAGTTAATAACTCTGAAAAGGACATACAGAAAATTAGTGTTATCCAAGAGGCTGTAAAGGCTGAATTTATGTGCAAATACTGAATATCCTTTGGAGTATGTCAACCTATAGGCACTTGTTAAAAAAGAAAATAAAGCCCTCCTCATCCGTTTGTGTTTGAATCTGATGCTCTGATGTGACGACCTTTGACGCTAAATGATAAATCCATTAGGAGTTAAATCAACAGGGACAATAGCAGTCGTTCCCAAATGACAAGACAGTGAAGTTCACGAGCAAACTAGTAAGTACATACAAGTTCTGTGTAAATATATACATGTGCATTTCTTTGGATCACGTGATGAGAGGGAGGTGAATTCTTCTTCTGTTGCTTTTGTGTGGCTGTGTAACAATATAAATGAGGACATTACTAAACATACACCACTTCCAAATCCATTCATATACGTGTACACACACACACACACACACACACACACAGACACACGAGCCAATGCTATTTCAGCGCTGTGTTAGTATGTTGAGAAGGCGGTGGAAGTCAGACATGGAATTTCAGATATACCAAGTCCAACATATCCTCATGAATCTTATAAATAAAATGGACTAAATAACACAAAGTACTTCAATGATAACCTGAGGAGAGTATGCTGAACTGTGTTAGAGAGGAATGCATTATATGTACAACAGAGTGATTGTTATTTATTCGTGTTTGCAACGGAGCGAACAGCTAACCAGTGGCACATCCCATCCTTTACATTAGTACGTTTAAACACGTTAAAGGTGAAAATCTATATTAATATGTAGCTATATCTTTGAATGCTGTGGTGCTGGCAGGGAAGGGCAGATAAACAAGAATAGCACCGGGCTTATACAAACAACCCTCTACAGATGAACACCAGTTTACCCGTTCAGGGGGCTTGTACTCAGTGCAGAGGTAAACTGGATGTAACTATTCAGAACATAATGTGATTATGCTAGATGGGTGTTCTGCATTTTGGTCTTGATGTTCTGTTTTGTAAAGTTCAACCTCTGGCTGTCTGCAAACCACATCTCTTTTTCTTTCCTCTCACACATGCAGGGAAATAGCACCATCCTTTGGAAACGGGAAGTAAAGGCCAGTTGAGGACGTCAGCGCACGTGGAACTGCTTGCAAGTTCAGACGGCGTTCTCTCGTCTTGGGTTTTATGTTCTCTTCATGCACACCTGACAGCGGCTTATGTGAGTTCGGAGACTGCCTGCTTTCAGCGTCGTCGGAACGGGTTTCCTGGGGGGAAAAGGATGTGAAGAGAAACATGAAGATGAGATTCAATGTGATTTGTGTTGGTCACGCTGTCCCGGAGCAGAGCATCTGAACACTGGAGCGAGACTAGACCGGTGAAAACGAGATTTTCTACGGGTTCCCTTTAAAGTGAATCACAAACTAAAAGGTGCTGTGCTTCTGCCTTACGTAAACATGTCACTGTCTTCGATGGTGGCGAGCCAGAAGCTGAAGATGTTGGCGTAGTAGTTGCAGGTTCCTCTGCCATGACACTCGATGAACGGAGCACTGCGGAATTCCTCCATGCAGGAGCCGGGAGAGGCCAGAGCCTGGCCCGAACCCTCTGCACCAGCACTGGTGTGCTACACCAACACACAATGAAAACAGATTTTATTTATGTGGAATATCCCAATCAGCTGTTAATACATGTGAAACATAAAAAAAATAAATGGGATCTAAATTAGACCAAGACCCATTTTCAGATTTTTATTCCTCAAAATCAATCCAGCAGTTTTTCCGTAATCCTGCTACTTGCAAGTGTACAAAAAATCACGACAGATCCAATCTGTATTAAATTCAGTGGTGAGATAGAGACCCACACCCTACATGATTGTCTCAAATTTCATAAACATTGGTCAACAATCAACCGAGATATTGAGGAACAACTTTTGAAGCTCCATTGACTGTAATGTTAACGAAACTTTCAAAGTGATCCAGAATCCAGGATCTCTTTTAGATCATCACCAAACTTTGTATCATCTGTTCCTGGAAACATTCCTAAGATCTGAACATTCCTAAGATCATTCAGGATCTGAAACTTCTTTAGTTATCTTGTTAACAGACAGCAAAAACATAACCTCCTTGGCGGAGGTAATAAAAACCTCAAACAAATGATCAAATCTTCATAATTAATGCTGCTCAATCTACTTCCACAAGAGAAAAAAATCATTCTATGGCAGAACAGAACTACTCCATGAGATTATATTTCCAGATTGGACTCATTAATAAGGATTATTACAATTTAGAAAAGGCACATGGTGATGATGATTAAAGAAATACTGTATTTGAATTTTGTCTTACCATGACAAAGGAGTAGCCGATCCATAGAGAGTTCCATCCTCGAGGGCATGGCGGGATCATGATGGTCTGACTGTGAACTGCTATCGCCATGGCGGGGGCTTCACACACGGCACACCTACAAACACACGCGTGTGACAGGAGTGCCAGACCAGAATCATATTTACCTAAAACCAGGAAGCATAGAAATGTTGACAGACCTGCTAATGAAGGGTTTGATGCTGTCCCCAGTGACCGGTGCCATGCTCATGGGCATGGGCTCGGGGGAGGTGAGCCAGTAGGAGTAGTCGTTACGGGAGGCGAAGTTGCACACATTGTTAATGTCACAGAACAGGAAGGGCATGGGGCTGAACTTCCTGAGGCAGCTGCCCGCCGTGCCTGAAACACAGACCAAGGAGCTAGAATGAATCCGGTAACACTCCGTCTCGCTTCTCTGTTCCTTTCTTTCCACGCCTCACCTAAGTCCTGCCCATGAGAGCGTTCATTGCCCTGCACGTAGAGCAAGGAATAGCCGTCATATAGGAGAGAGGTTCCATCGGGACAGAATGGAACATCCACTGTTTGGCTGTGACGAGTCACCAGGAACCCGTGATCCATAGAGGAAGGGCCTGGTGGGCCCACTTGGCCTGGAACACCATCAGGTCCTGAGGGGCCAGGGTATCCCCTAGGTCCTGAAGACAAAGATAATTGAATATGATATGAGAGTAACAGCATGACAGCTGCTATCCAAACCTTTAATCCCTGTCATCCTCTCACCCTGAGGCCCCGGGAGGCCATATTCTCCCTTGGATCCAGGCTGGCCATGATAGCCAGGCAAACCATCTTCTCCTTTTGGCCCGGTAATACCGGTAACGCCTGAGAGAAGAAAACAGGAATGAAGAGGCAATTCGGTGGATAAAGAGGATTCACAGATTACCGGTACACAAAGATAAATTCACCTTGTTGTCCCTTCTGTCCAGGTAGTCCAGATGGCCCCTGGGGACCTGTAAAGCCTTGAATTCCTGGGAGCCCAATGTCTCCTTTAATGATGGTATGGGGGCCAGGGGGTCCTGGAGGGCCTTCATTTCCTGAAAATAAGGTATTTTAGAAGACATTTTCTAAGGTTTTACATTTTTCGTCAGTTCATTTATAAGATTATCAGCGGCATGAGCGACACTGACCAACTCTAAAACGTGAGTCTGATAGTTTTTCATATATTTACATGTTTATAAAATAATCCTGTTCCTTTTTTACCCTTTTCTCCAGGGAATCCTCTGTCTCCCAGTTCTCCGGTCAGGCCGATGTCCCCGTAAATACCCTTTGTGCCTAGAGATTGGATTCAAACTACAATTATCAGCTGTCCACAAAGAAATGACAGAAGTTATATGTGCGTGAAAACGTGCTGTCTTCTACGCATGGATGTACTCGACCCCACACACAGAACTGACCTGGGAAGCCAGGGACACCTTGCAATCCCCTCTCTCCTCTTGGTCCATCGATACCTGGGAGACCAGGTTGTCCCTGTGACACAGAAATACATGCAAGGTTTAAACAGTCAGTGTTACAGCATCATAACAGCATCTTTCTCTGTCCATAAAATACAAACTATTGCATTATATGTAAAACATAAGACATGGAATACATACAAGAAGCCCAGAGACTCCAGGATCACCCTTATGTCCTGACTCGCCCTGGAATCCAGGGTTGCCCTGGTCTCCTTTCTCTCCTTTCTGGCCATGCCTGCCGGGCACACCAGAAGGCCCTGGTGATCCTATGGAGCCTGTTTTATAAAGACACATACAATACAAGTATTTCTATAGAAATTGCATTAACTTTGAACAATGATACCATGATGTACATTTGGGCAGCAGTTCCTCACACACCTAACCCTTCAATATGGGACATACCTGATTCTCCAGGTTGTCCTGTTTCTCCCCTCTCTCCCTTTGGGCCGCCCAGAGAGATACCTGGGTGCCCCGTCTCTCCCGGCACACCCTGAAGTCCCTGTACACCTTGGAATCCCTGGTCTCCTTTGATTCCAGGAACACCTGGTTGGCCTGGAGTGCCAGGGAAGCCAGGACCACCTTTGTCCCCTGGAGAGGACAGGAGAAGGGCATGTCATGAAGCTCTGCTTGACTCCAGTGATTAAGGAATCCTGATGGGATGAGGCTGACCTTTGACCCCGTATACTCCAGGTGACCCTGGGAAGCCTCGGCCAGGTAAACCTGCAGATGATCATATGATATTTAGTAATGAGAGGTACAGAATTAAGGAACAATTATCTTATCAATAGACGAGTTCATTTCTTGTGGGTTTGCTCAAATTCCTCTAACCTGGGTCTCCTCTTTCCCCCGCTGACCCCGGGATGCCGTCCACTCCAGGCACTCCTTTCTCTCCAGGAAGACCCGGGGTTCCCTGTAAGCCGCTTTCACCTAGAACGGAACAAGTTCATGGCAGGTGTGGGAATCTTTGTGTGTGACGTGATGATCATGCAAACATCATAGAGTCTTTTGGATTTATGTTGCAAACAGACGGACAAACAAACAAGCCAACGCTGGTGATTACATAATAATCGACGGAGTTAATAATCTTGTTACTTACCAGGTCGACCCTCGTGACCAGATTCTCCTGCAGACCCCGGCAGCCCAGCGACTCCTTTTTCACCTGGTCTACCTGACTGACCTGTATAACACACACTACATTAAGAACTCTTAAAATAAGAACATGTAGAAAAATGGGATGAATGCAAGAACAGAGATGGGAATCTGACCTGTAAATCCAAAGCTTCCTTTTTCTCCTTTCAGTCCTTGCAGGCCTGGTTTGCCAGGCATACCCTCATGACCGTTCAGACCCTTACCCCCGGGCAGTCCTGGGAATCCTGACTGTCCAGTCTGGCCCTGTTGGTGAATGGAGGACATGTTAGGTAAAAATGACCCAAATGATAAATCATGTGAAAAGTATCCCCCCCCTGCTGAATGGGCAAATGAAGAGCACTTCACCATCAGCTTCATTTCCACTGTTTCTGTCTATTTTCACATTATCAGTGTTATACAAGATAAAACTAGCTATAACGAGTAAATTACCTTTTCTCCAGGTGTTCCTGGGATCCCAATACCTTGCTCACCAGCCACACCCTTTTCTCCTTTCTGCCCATCTGTGCCTCTGAATCCATGATGCCCTGGTGTCCCAACAGCTCCTTTAATGCCCTTTGGACCAAGAGGACCTGTGCAAGCACACACACAGCAGATTAAAATTCAGATACTCACAGTTTAACATTAGCTTTCCCGGGCTTGAAACATTCTGATCAGCTGTTTATAGCTCTCTACAGGATTACATCCTTTTGTACCTGGTATTCCCATCTCCCCCACACTGCCTTTATGTCCAGTTGGTCCCATATAGCCGGGCTGTCCAGGTAAACCAGAATCTCCTTTTTCACCTGAGACCAATCAGTGAGGATGAAAGATTAATATCCACATATTGATTTGATTTTCCTCTCCATTTCATCAATTCAATTAATGGATGAAACTTCAGAAGCCCAAAGAGGTGTGTGGTATATTTACGTTGTGTTTAGAGCATATGAGGAAGTAAAAGGTGCTTTACAGATCACCACTGGAAATGGTCTCAATATTCTATTCAAATGTTCTTTAAAATGCTGTTTTAAAGTGATCACCTGGTTGTCCAGATAATCCAGCCTCTCCGTCTTTGCCTGGCATCCCAGGGTCTCCAGGAAGTCCCCGGAAGCCTTTCTGTCCAGTGGTCCCACTGTTACCTGGAACAAACGACACGGTTTCCTTACACAAAGTCCCCAACAGACGTGTTTGTCAGACAGCTATGTGATGCATGAGCTCTTATTGACCCAAAGGTCAAGTGATGTTTCGTGCCTGTGTCTCCAGAATCCCCCTTATCTCCTTTCATATGCTCCATTTCAACTTTAGTCATGTTTCCAGGGGGTCCCTGAAGGCCGGTGTCTCCCCGCTCTCCTTTGAGTCCAGATTGTCCGACTTCGCCTCTTGGTCCAGTAATGCCAGGATCGCCTAAAATAGATGGTGGGGTATAGAAACCGTTAGTAGTAACAAAAAAAGAAGCTTATAATAATTCAGAATTTGATAGTCCTCACCTCTCAGACCAGAAGATCCAGGTTGTCCAGCTGGTCCAGGAAAGCCTGGTGATCCAGGTGTCCCCATAACCCCCATTTCACCTTTAGGACCTGGCAAACAAGGACACACGGTTAGATTAACACCATTAAAAACGTGATTAAAAACCTGAGGAGTCTGTAAGAAAAAAGTACATTCCAAGCGGCATCCTTCCTCTTATACTCTACAGTGCCCTCATATTTCATGAATGTTTGTTTGGTGGTGGCAGGTCTCACCGTGGTTCCCAATCTGTCCGTCCCTGCCTGGCAAACCTGGACGACCAGACAATCCTTTAGAACCCAGCAATCCTGGGAACCCTTGGGAGCCCCTCTCTCCCTGAGGCCCTGGCATGTCCAAACCGGGAGGACCTGGGTGTCCTTGGTCTCCTGCTACACCTTCCCTACCTGTTCAATACAAACACATGCAGGTAAATTTGAAGCAATTTCCACAATGATGATTTGACTTTTCAGATTAGGAAAATCACCGGCATTAATCGTGATAATGTTACAACCCCTGTGCTCTATTCTGGAGTCCAGGCACGACCCAGAAAATGTCTTCTGTGAGAAAAGCCGCTGTCTGAGTGTTTGTGCTCACCAAATGGTCCAGACTCTCCACGTGCTCCTTGTGGCCCAGGAGCCCCAGGCAAGCCTTTTGCTGGAGGACCTGGTAAGCCAACCTGTCCTGGAGGTCCTGGGAGTCCCACATCACCTAATAGTAAATATTAAAAAGCAATGCTCCGTTTACCTGCGGGGTATGGACTGACTTCAGAAACCAAGCTTCACTGCGGAGATGATGCATCTTGCAGTACCTTTTATTCCCTGAGGCCCGATTGGTCCTGTGAGACCTTCTTGTCCAGGAACACCAGGTAGTCCACTGTAACCCTTCTCTCCCGGAAAGCCTGTAATTCCTGGGAGGCCCTGAGAACCTTTTGGGCCTGGGAGACCACGACCTGGTTCACCCTGCAAGGCATAGAAGTAAAAACTGACCTGCACCTGAACTCTGGCTATAATGACATGAAATTCAGAGGTTCCAGTTCTTCCTGTCTGTAATACAGTTTGCTGTGTTCCACTGGTTGTAGTGGGACTGCATATTAACGCACCCAAATACATACATTTTAATGTTAAATAAAAAGTTAATCCACATCCTTGAAATGCTGCATCCAACATGAATATCCCATCAACAAAACCGTCTGTAGAAGTGATATCTATCGATATGAAATTATATTTAAGTTGTATGCAGAGAAGTGCCCACCTTTTGTCCCGATGGACCAGGCTGTCCACTCAAACCTTCCTGCCCTTGCTGTCCTGGCTCTCCTGGTAGTCCTGAAGCTCCTGGAATTCCATTGACTCCTACGGACATTAAACAAAGTAATATTTTATTTCTGCTTAATCAAATTTGTTTAAATTTGTGTTCATGAATCCATCATGATGCATACAGGGACAGGAAGACTGGGTTCAACAGGGAGCAACTCACCTTTAGGACCAGTTGGGCCTGGAAATCCAATTCCAGGGAGTCCATGCTCACCCTTCTGTCCAGGGAAACCTGGCAAACCTGATTCTCCGGTGTGGCCTCTGTCACCTTCAGCCCAAAAAGATTTAATGAGTCATCACCACGGATGTTTACATGTATGAAAAATTCAATTCTCGTTTACTAATCTTTAAAGGACAAATTCCAAATCAGTGTGGCGCTGCTCACCCTGAAGTCCAGGTCCGCCGGTTTCTCCTTGTACTCCAGGTGCTCCAGGGGGCCCGGGAGCCAAGATACCTTGACCTGCCTCACCTTTTGAGCCTGTTGGATGTCAATAAAATGTCATCAATAGATAATACGGTAGGGTCATGTGTGCGGGATAATTGTACTCGTCCGGTTTCTCATGTGCTGGTTCAGGTTTGGTTTTCCTTGCTAACTATGTGAGTGCACATTTTTACAGTATGTCTGGGTCTCATGCCTACCAGGGAACCCAGGAGTTCCAGGAAGGCCTGCTCGTCCCTGACTGCCCTTCTCTCCAGACTCTCCTGGGCGACCAAAGCCTGGCACACCAGGCAGACCCCTCTCTCCTGGGGGCCCTATTATACCGGGGTCCCCACTAGGTCCATGCTCACCCTTGAGGCCCTCTTTCCCCTGAGAGCAACCAAAGATCCAGATATATAAGGGGAAAAAAACAAATATTTTTGTCATTTAATTTCTTCCTGCATCTAACGGCACATTAGCATAGCCCGAGATGTTAGGTTGCTATTTTATATTTTTGTACTTGTTTCATCAAACAAACAACACAAACCGCTTCTCCTTTGATGCCATGTATTCCCGGGACACCGTCTCTCCCTGGTTGTCCGTCCAGCCCTGCCTGTCCCTGTGATCCAGGAAGACCAGGCTGACCTTTGTCCCCCTTCAAACCTGGAGTAACAAAAATGTCCCCTGGCTCACCGACAGCACCGGGGGCTCCCATCAGTCCAGGGTTGCCTGTAAAACCCTGAACATAGATAGTAAGTTAGCTTTGTCTTTCTCCATTTTCCTAAATGAAATTTGGGGGCACCAAAACAAAATTCAGCTCAAATCTTCTTTTAAATATCTCCGACATTCTTGAACTCACAGGTCTTCCAGATTGTCCAGGAGCACCATTCTGACCCTTTTCTCCTGCCCCGCCTACCGGCCCTGGAGGTCCTGCCAGATGAGAATGGACATGGGAGGGGGTTTCACTGTTCAAAAGACTGCGATGATGTGAACTAAACCTAATTGGGTTTTTTGGGGGAAAAAGACACGCATGACCTTTGAATGTGACCACAGCTCACTCACCTTGGTCTCCTTTGGGGCCCTGGAGGCCAGGTGATCCGGCGGGGCCCAAACTTTCACACTGAACACAGGTGTCTCCTCTGTCCCCTTGAGTTATGTACAGAAGCATCAGTTATAAACGTGTGAGGTAAATATCCAGGACTTTATCGTGTCGGCCAGTAGCACCATCGTACACATCTGTACCTTTTTGTCCCAGTTCTCCTTGTAACCCTGGAGGTCCAGGTGGTCCAGGATCTCCTTTCTCATTGTTACATTCGCTAGGATCAACTGTGTGGTCATGTCACAACCCATACACATGGACACACACACACAGGTCATCTAAAGCATTCATGTCTACATGCTTCATGTATTTATTGCCGTCATAGCTGGAATACTCAAAATTAGGCGCACCTGGCTGTCCAGCAGGTCCTGGTTCTCCTGGGGACCCTGGCTGTCCTGGCGGTCCAAAGAGAGACTCTCCTTCTACACCCATGTGTCCTTTCTCACCCACGTCTCCCTTCTGACCGCTCTCCCCACGAGGCCCTTCAATGCGCCGTCCTGAAGTGCAAACGAGGAAAGACGATCAAGCGTGCGTTCAGGTTACTGTGTGAAAGCACGGCTGACATAACGTCCTATCTTACCTGGGGGGCCTGGCTCTCCCTGAGGACCAATAAAACCTGTGGATTAAGAAACCAAACGAGAGAGCAAAATCTAGTCATTGTAGCAATTGATCCAAGATCAGAGTTCATGCTTCAATGTGAACATTTGACGATGTGACTTTACCTTTTTCCCCCGTGAACCCTGGAAGACCAGGAGGACCAGGAGGACCGGGAGCACCGCTACCCTAAAATGATACAAGGACAAAGATCAATGATCAATATTCACTTATTAGCATTACATTTACGTTTCATAACACTGACTCATTTGTGTGGAAGTATAGTTTTATGTTTGCAAACTCCCTTCAAGTTGTTAATTCCTATATTTCCTTGAGTCAGTTCCAGAAGTGAAGTGAACGGCCTGAACCAACTGATGCAAGTTATTTAAAATTCATGAAATGCATTTTTAACAACATACAGCAGTAAAATCACTTAAATGTGATCTTTAAACTGACGGTTTTTCAAACTTCAGAGAGAGCGAGAGAGGGTGTGAAAAATAACCAAAAGGAGGAGATGAAAGAGAGATGCCTTACAAAACCTGCCGGTCCTCTTTCTCCCTTTTCACCCTGAAACAAGACGGCGAGACTTTAGCTTGTCTGATAACAACACCTCATTGATGATGTGTTTTATTAAGTAGATCGACGTATTTACCTGGGAACCGGTATATCCAGGAGCTCCAGGAAAGCCCCTTTCTCCCTACATGAAAGGATGTTTGTACTGTAAGATCATGTACGTTCTAATAGAGAAGCAACAGGTGGATGGTCCACATTACCGTTGGTCCATGTTCTCCATCCTTCCCAGGTTTACCCTAAAATGACAGAAACACTCACTGTGATCGGTGTTGTCGTTTGGATCAAAATTAAAGAGATGTCTTTTGAACTAGAGTTCCATATTACCTATTAAATGACAGTTTTTTTGTAATGATCTCAAGCTTGTTTTCCATGATACACCCGAGCTTTGGAAGAATCCTTCTATATTTGGAACTAAACATTCTAAGAATACCGTTATAACATCCCAAATGTGGATCACTTACTCTTTGTCCGTGTGGGCCCGGCTCACCTTTGGACCCAGGTTGAGGTGAGATGCAGAAGCCCTGCAGAGGAAGTCAGACATCTCAGCAAACACAAAGATGAACAAAAACACACCTTACAGCATGTGGATGCAGATCATATAAGGATTGAAATACTAACCTTGTCTCCTTTGACGCCTGGCAGGCCCTTCTCACCCTTTAGGAAAAATCACAAACAAGTTCAGGAAGTAATTCATACTTTACACAGGATATTTAGCCGCTGTGATTTATTTATGTACTTAATATAAGAAAAAAAGTAGAATGTCTGCTTAGCTGAAGAAGAACTGAGTGAGTACCGCAGGTCCAGTTACGTGCACTGTGGTGACTCCTTCCACGTCCTGTGACGGAGGGCCAGGGGGGCCGGGGGGGCCGCGAAATCCCTGGTCACCCTGCAGCGACCATGAAGAGGACTTGAGTTGAAAGCTTTTGTCTTATTAAATAGCCTAATTTCCATTTTACAGTAAGAGTATGTGAGGTAAAAATTATGTTGAAATGGAATTAAGTCTGATCTGAACCGGAACACTCTAATCTCATGATTGAATGCTAGCACTAAATTGAAAGGATTAAATACCCCCCGTAACGCTCACCTTTTCTCCTTTCTTACTCTCGAAGGCCAGCCTGTCGCCCTGAGAGGAAGCAAGAGAGGAAGATCCTGTTACATCTGATCAGGCCGGACGACGAAGGATGCTGCTCTGCAAGTGTAGGATGTAAGACTAATCTCACCTTGTCTCCTGGAAAGCCAGGGGGTCCAGGGTCTCCCTGTCAAACAATTATGTAGACAAACAAAGGAATGCCATCAGAATCAGGAAGCTTTATAAACCTACAGAACACTTGTTATAATCACGTGTTTGGATCCGATTATCAGTGATTGTGTGGGACGATTAAAGGTCTGACAGTGTGGAAACAACTCACTTTGGGTCCATGGTAGCCTTGGGGTCCTGGTGGTCCGATGGGTCCAGCAGGTCCACCTGATCCCTGGGAGATAAAGATGTGTGCGGGGGAAAACGTTGGAAGTTGAAACATTCAGATCATGCTACCTAAATGTGACTTGCATGCAGATTCACAAGCATGAAAACACAACACACAGGTAATCCAGGTAAGCCAGGGAACCCTCTGTCTCCTTTCAGTGGAATGATTCCAATCACACCACCGGGATCACCCTGTAGGAGACAATCAAGAGGACATGTCTCACCTCACTGGAAGGTTGGGCAATCCTGATATCGTCTGACAAACTCAGATTACTACGTCACAGTTTTCTGACCTTTGTTCCAGGAACTCCTGGGATGCCCTGAGACAAGATGACAATAATAATGTGAACACATTTCTATGTCATCATTAATTTGGATTTATATCATATTGATTTTAGTGTGCAATAAGAGATTAGTTTAATTGCCATGGCTACTTACAGGAGGTCCTTGAAGACCATCAAAACCAGCAGCGCCATCCCTTCCTCTGTCTCCCTGAAACCCACAAAGATCAAAGTCAGAAGGCAAAAGTGATGCAACGTTACAAAATGAAATATCACGCAGGCACAACAGACCTGGCTTTCTGCTATAAAACACGTTGGAGGAAGCTTACTTTAGTCCCGTTGCATCCTGGGACTCCTGACGGACCGTGCGGGCCATCGTTTCCGTTGATGCCCTAAAAATGGGAGTCAACAGAGAGATGCTGCGAGGCCACTAACATCATTTACAACTGTGTTGCTTCTAAGGTTTTACTTCAAAGAGTGTTTCTGATTTTTAACAAAGGAGCTTACTGGTAGTCCTGGGTTTCCCGGGAAGCCTGGCAGACCGGGAGGACCCTGTTAGATCACATATCAGCATTACTTCATCCGGACCAAAACTCGCCGAATAAGCAGCACTTTCTTATCACGATGCAAACTTACCCGCACTCCTTTGAGTCCAGGAGTCCCATGTTGGCCTGTATCACCCTACACAAATAAATGATTACTATAGTTATTTACAGTTTTTCATTTTGATGTGTGTGTTTGTGGGGCAGAGACTCTGTGCACTGACCTTAGAGCCCATTGGCCCTGCAGGCCCTTCATTTCCTTGCATCCCAGGGAATCCCATATTACCTTGAAGTCCTGGAAATCCTCGTTCACCCTGTGAGGGACAGAACGCCGGGTTCAACAATGACAGGAATCTTTACATTAACTGAGATGAGAAGGAACAAAAGACAGTTTAATTAAAAAAAAAAAATGATATCAAGACCTCTTACAATTTTATTTAAGTACTAAGGACTTTCAACGGAAACAAGACCGCAAGGGCTTTTTTGAAATGCTCCTCTTAGACAGGATGTTTGACTGTACTTGTACTGTAATACATGCTACTGTCTGACTGTACTTGTACTCTAACATTCTATCTAATAAATATATTCATCATCATCAGGTAGCGTACATTTAAAGGCAAAATGAACTGTACAGTGCAGGATGGAACTGTAGCAGCTAAGTTTATGTTAATGTGTGTTTATCCATAGTTGTAGGAACATCAGTGAGTCTCTAAAGTAAACACGATAGAAATATAAGAAATATAGCATATAGATTTGTGAAAATATAAAGTTTAAAAAGGAAGATATTTGTGATGCCACATCTTTTTTAATCAATAAAGCATTTTGACTCATAGAGAAAACCTATCGCAACAAATATTATTCACTCCAGAGTGACTTAAATATCCTTGCATGTTGTTTCTTCTAAAACCACCAGATGACAGCGTTGATTCGTAGAGAAGAGTTATTCTCAAAGCCAATCCTGAGCCTCAAAGGAGGTCATTCGTAAAACGTGGTTGAATCTTATATATCCTCCTGAGACCCATCAAGTTAGCATGTCCTCTGTAGTGGACATTTGTCCATTGCAGAGGACATGCTAACTGGTGGGCTGGGTCCCAGGAGGATATATAAACTATATGGAAAGTTTTTGATTTGGTTTCTCCTCCCTTGTCACAGCAGAATTCAATCAGCCAGGAGAAACTTTTGGAACATTGGGAATCATCACAGTGTTACCACAACAGCACCAGGAAGTGATGTCATTTTGGAATGGCCTTTTGGGGACTTTCAGCAACTTTGAAAAACACAGAGGTGCTTTGAATCCGCAGCAGATTGGCCGGGGTCCACTCAGCACAGACCGTACATCTGGTGCTGGAGGGTGCGCTCGATGTTTGGCTACTGTTGCTGCAAGAACGAGTCGGAAAAAGTTTGATTGTGTTCTGAGAAGATAGAAAACACGATGCTGTCATCTAGTCAGCGTCAGTAAGGCACATGACTGCAAAGTGCTGCAAAAAATGCATCAGCAATATGTTTGCTGCAACAACTTTGTTGCATAAAGCAGGCAAATAACTGCTTTGACCAGTTGCAAATCCTGATATTTATATTCTGTGGAAGTTTGAGCTTTAAAGCTTAAAATAAGAGGAAGGTTTGGAAAAATACTGGCACGGTTCCATGAGATGAAGAGATTTTTATTCTGGGCTCTAAACCATTTGTAGCAATCATGTTATGCTGTGAGCATACTGCTAACATTTATGGTTTTATAAGCTTATTGCCACAATTGAATGTAATATATAAAGTAAACAAATAACATACTGTCGCACACAAAATGTTCATGTCCCTGAATGAATTAAATTACAGCAGGCCTTAGTTACACACTACAAGAAAGACAACTTTATTGCTGGTTATAGGGATTTGCTGACAAGAATAATAATATATATATATATATATATACTGTATATATCTCCAGACTGAAAGGCTTAATCGACTGATGAAAAGCATGAAAAGTGATGACAGCTCAAAGGCCAGCCCCCCCCCCCCATATTCATTGTTCCTGTCCCAGTCGCCGCTCCGTGACTGCGCCCCACCCAGGCCCTGATTTGACCCCATTAGTCAAAACACAGAAGGTCCTGTTATGGCGGCTTTGGCCCGCTATGGGGATAAAATGCTGCACTTTCCAACCAACCTGTGAAGGCTTGACGAGATTAGAGCAAATCAAAATCTTACCTTTAGTCCTTTCTCACCGCTGCAGTTGCATTTCCCACAGGAAGTCCCACAACCCTGAGAATGAGGAGGAATATTCAAATAAATAAATAAACCATCACAAACCATTCAAAGAAAATTTATGTGTGTATGATTTATATATTTAAAAAAAAGACACATGGGGAAAAGAGCAAATATGAAGACACTGTCTTCCAGCTGGACGCAGCAATAGACACCTGCTGAGGGATGTGCAGCGTGTTCTACGGGTCTCTGCCATGTTTTCATGCAATCCTGCTAATCGATTCCACAGAGAGGAACGACGAGGCAACGAACAATCCACTGCTTCTCGGCACTCAGCCACCTGCTTGGGCTTTTTGAGGACAGAGGCCGTGAGCTGTAAACACATTTTCAGCTGATGTGAAGAGCTTTTTATTTTTATTTACACCTCCATCCGACACGGAGCTTCACTGACACTCAGACTCCAATATTCTCCCTTCCTTTAAAAAAACAAGCCCTTTAGCTGCTCACTGTTCCAGGGCCGCCAGAAAGCTGGCTGCTAATGAGACGGCTACCAGTCGATGTTGCAGACGCAGCCCACGGTTGCTCGTCATCATCTCTTGCTGGAAAATGTTGGTCGGCATTGTCGGCGAGACAAAACATTTGAGCTGCCTGCTAAAAAATGAGTAGATGCTAAAAAGTTCTAAAAAACCTCTTGAAAGGTTTCATAGAACATCCCTGCAGCTGTTCCCTGTCTTTCTCAGCCCCCACCCCCCCCCCCCTGCTTCCTCTCCTCTGGGGTCTCCAGAGGCCGGAGCCTGGGAACTAGCCTGCACTGCCTTGGCTCTCTCCTCCGTAGCTCCTCTCCTCCTCCTCCTCCTCTTCCTCCACCCCCCTCCTGCCCTCTTATCATCCAGCTGTTGCGAGCCTCACGTGCGCGGCGTCCTGCCAAAAGGGTGCTGGGGCTTTATACCGGCTCTGCCGCCTCTCGGCAGAGAGAGAGAGGGAGACCGAGAACAGCTACAGCGCCCACAAATAATGTTCTGTCTGTCTCTCACACACAACAGAAATGTTCCACCAACATTCCTCTTGACTTGTTCTCATCGGTCTAATCCTGACATGACCTATACATGAATCATTCTCGATTCTAGATATTCTGTAATGTGCAACCTTCGGCAGCATACCCTATACCCGAATCAATGCCAGGCTTTACAACCATGGGAAACAGACCCTGAGCTCCAACAGACCCCACCCCGCTCAGGTGCTCCCCTTTAGTCAGAGCATATTATATGTGCAGACGTCTAATGTGCTATTTCCCACTCCGGCTCAGTGTTTGCTTTCATTATTGCTATGCTACATGAAAATCCCAAGACCACCTGCTTCCCATCATATTGGTGTCATAAGGAAAAGGGATCTTAATTCACAGAATGACGGACATGTGTGTTTTATTATGACAACCCTGTTGGCTCGGCAGCATTAAGAGCTTCTGGTGCTGCGCTAACGTGCTCTCGGGCGAAGCATTGAGGGAGTTAAAGCACACTAAAGTAGTGAAGGAACAAATTTACATCTTATCCGGATTGCTCCAGCAAATCAGAGCTGCTTGGTGAAGCATTAACCTGTAGCTCTGTCGCACATGCTGAGCATTTATCCCTGCTTGTTGGTACGTATAACCAGCATCCAAAACAAAAACACCCACAATGATGAGGATGCTACGCATGCAACGAAATGCCTTGAGATGTTTCTGGATCTCCAAACAAAGTACGGTAGCCTGCTTCCTTTCCCTTCTGTTTGTTATGCATCTTCATGAACTCGATCATCAGATAGGAAAGAACACACGCAAGGATATTGGCACCAAGAAGAGGATAAAAGAAAACGGCATCTTGTTTTGCACCCAGAAAGTGAACTGATTTTGTTTCTGGGATATTACAACAACTTTATCACAGAGATCGTATGTTAGCTACAAACCAGAACAAATTCTGACATAAAAGCCATGTCTATGTCACGGGATGGAGTCAATCGCACAGGCACTTCTATATTTGCATGTTTTTATACATTGATTTTATTGGTTTTGTGTGCTTTTATATTGAAGTGTTTTTAGTGTGCGCAGTGTGCCTTTGACTTCCGCTTTTAATCCCCCAAATTGGTTACACCTGTGGTAGGTGGCGACCTGGACCAATGAGCATAGACTTGTGGCGGAAAACATTTCCGATCGGGGGTGGGGGGGTGCGGACCGGCGAGCGACAGCAGCAGACGATAGGAGTGCAGCCAGAGTGCGAAGCTTCATGCGGCATGCGTAAGTACCGCTCGAGTACTCCGGCAGGTTAACCAGACCTCCCGCTAAGTGTTAGCGGGTTGCTTGTGGGAATAAGTGACTGCCGGAAGGGGGCGTGTCTCCGCAGCGTCGCCACCGTGGGAGTATCCGGTGTACGTCGCTGAAATCACTCCGACTCCGAGCCTGTTCCTCCGGACCTTTAGTGTTTTATTTCTTAACGTGGTTTCAGCGTTGGTTCCAACATTTGCTGTTTGACTTTATATTGTAATAAATGGTTGTAACATTTTTAAACGTGTGGTCCTACTGGTTGTTTTCACTGCTTGCCTTGTTTTAGAACCTTTTTAATTATTGGAGTTCCTATGCACTTGAAATATCTAGGTGGCGTTGTTGGTCTTTTATTTAAATTTTTAATTTTAATAAAAGACTGACAAATTTTATTAAAGATTTTAGATTAAGCAGGAAAGCTGCGACACTCGGCCTTGCGGCATGAGAGGGGTAGATGAAAACCTCACTAGTTCACACAACAACCAAATGAATACAAACAGGCAGTTGTGGATGAACAAAATGCATTTACTGAGTTGGTAGTTTTGTGTCAAAACTTTGTTTCTTCGATTCATTCTTAAGTTTAGCTGAATCTCCACTCCTCGGCTAACCAGCACCATGTCTCACACTAGATTGCTTCCATAGGCCTACATTTACTCAATCTTCAATTTGTAGAAGAGAACTGGGTTTCATAATAAAAAAAAAGGTTGTAATATTATCTAATGTCTAATATTGTATTATGTACTGTAGAAACATACCGAAGAGAATTCTGCATAAATCTTGTACTTTAATTTTGTATATCGGTACTAGCACATTTTATATTTTTACATTTAATGGTGTATTTCTACAGAATACCAGCGCAGTACAGGATGACCAGGCAGGAGAGTCAGACTGTGAGATCACGAGGAGATGGTGACGGTGTTACTCCACCCAAACATGATCTTCCACAGAGCAAACAGATGGAGCAGAGGCCTGAGCCATCACGCCCGTGTGACGAGTGTTGATGTCCACTGTGAATATACAGACGCTGGTGAGTCACTGGGCTCCGGATAAACTGTACCAGGTCCAGTAAACCTCCACGACACACACACACACACACACACACACACACACTCTCTCTCGATAAGTGTATATGGGATTCCTACATATGGCGGGGAAAGGGAGAACCCAACTCGAGGCCCTAAACTGTGAAAAATAAATGGAATATTCTGGCAGTGTTTACCTACTACTGAGAACCATACAGAACAGCGCCCTATCATTGCTGTCTGCATATGACAATCTGTTTACTGAGGCTGGAGTTGGCAGGGAAGGTTTGTTTTGACGGAAAAGGGTAGGAATATAAAGTTCCAGCAGACAAGGGCGATGGGATGGGATGGGTGGGATACATGCAGTGGTACACAACAACTAGGCAAACGCCATCTGCAGTGAAGATCACATGGCACTGAAGAAGCTCCGAAACGGCTACTGAGCTGAAGTTATTTTGTCCACTGCTGTTTCCTCAGCCTAGAAGATAATGGCATTCTGCTGCTAAGGTTGTTAAATGAGCATCATTCTACTTGGAGTTGTTGCTCTGATCCCACCTCCTTACACAAGGTGCTGGATGAAGCCGGAAGCTTTATCTTTGGGGCCTTCTGGATAAAGAATGTCCTCACTTGCAACAAAACAGTAAAAACTACGGCACGTCTTATGGCTCTAATGAATAAATCCCGTTACAGATTTTCGGCATCTTAACTGTATGAAGGACCTGAAGTCACGCATTTGCTGTCTGACACCTGCAGTTTAGGTCAGTGAATAAAGTGGCTGCATCACTTTCAAAAATAATCCACCACTTGTCTATTGCAGCCAGTCTCCTAAAATGGTAAAGGTCTGGAACATTTCTAAAACGTCAAACTCTTTCATTCCATCAGAAATAAACACATGCAGTACTTTTTCATCAGATTCAAACATCTGTTTGCATTTTGCGGTTCTCCTTCACTGATTTGCAGCAGTACCGCTGTTGACCACATAAGGGCAGCCGCTCTACCGTCACTCCGGCTACTGAACGTGCAACAGCTGTAGGTGTTCCATGTGTCTCGCAATTCTCCGGAAAACCGAGGCAGCTGGTCGGCGTCATCGATGGCCTTTTCTTTAAACAGCATCACATTCCTGCCACAACCTCCCACTGCCACTAAGTATTCCACAAATCTCCAGGGAATCCTGGACATTTGGAGGACTTGAATGTGGGAAGATTTGTCATTTCACGCCCCCACTTTACACACACACACATAAAAACTTTTAGATAGTCTTTTAGCATAATGGCTAACAGGCGAGCTTCATCCCAACATTGAGGGAAGAAGTCCTGTGGGCTGCGGTGGTTTGCTTGTGCAGAATAATTTGGAGGGATATGAACCGATGTTGGAGCAGTAGGATGTGACCCAAGGAACAATCCCGTTACATCTCGGATTGTCCTTTGTTCGCTGCCCTGCTCAAGATTTTAATCAGAAAAATAGGTGGCAAAGAGCTGCACCTACAGTTCTCTTACCAGGACTCCTGTGAAAGTGAGCTCCATTACAGCTTTATCCAGAAAAGGAAGGTGTGCCACAGGGAGACTGGAGTTCAGCTACAAATAGCCTTAATTTCATGGGGAAACTGGGCTGCTTTGGTGGAAATTGCACTCTCTGAGTGAGTTCTAGTTATTTGAACTAAATCAAACCCATTTATGATTAACACAGAAACCACAGCCACTTTTTTTACGACCTTACATTGACATGAAGCTGACGTCCGAGGCCAGAGTCACGCTGGCTGCTTTTTTTTTTTTTAGGAAACGGGTGTTTCTGGAACACTGTTAGTTTTTCAACCATTTTCAGAAAAACGAAACGCAAGATTTCCTGGAAATCTGTGAAGCCAGAAACTGATTCGACTGGAGAATCCCATCTTGGTTTAGTGTCGGCCCGTATCAGGCCTTCCTTCCACACTGATAGGGAAGTCACTGAAAGGGAAAACACAACTGCGCTAACTGAGGTCGCACTTTTCCTTTTGGAGTCGAGAGTTTTGGTAAACTTGCACTTCATGCTTTTGTTCCACCATAGTTTAATTCATAGTTCTCAAATAACTCATCACACGATCCCCACATTAACATCCTATTATAGTTTTGTACTGCGCTGTTCAAATAGTATTCCATTATTTCTTTCAATACAACTCGCTGTATGTGCAGGAATTGAGCTCTACTTATTCTAGTATTTGTTCACCCGTGGCTGTCATTGGTCGAGGCGCCGGGTCAGGTGGGCTATGGCCTTTGACCCTGCCCTCTGTTATGCTTGCCTCCCCTTGAGCCCCTGTTCGTCCCATGTCTGATGTGAGCCCCCCCCCACACACAAATCGGCTCCAATAACCAGCACCAAACTCCAAAGAGGCAACGTTGCCATGCAGATTCTCATTAGGGGAATCTGCATGTGAAATGAATGTGTGATGGCTGCCCCACAGGAGACACACGGGTGAGAGGAACAGAGCTGTGAAGTGATAAATTATGAGCGGAGGTTTTTTCAGAATGTGCTGGGTTGGACTGTGGCGCTCTGACATTCCTGGCCTTCTCTGGAACTGAGCGGCTGGGAATGGGATGAGCGAATGGAGGTGGAGGAATGGAATTTTCTATCTGACTGCCATACTTGGAAGACGAGGCTCCCGGTGCAACTCTCTCCGTAAACAGCTTGAATATTTGTGGGCGTGTGAGGGAGAACTGCTTGTGCACAGACTGGAATGGTACGATGTGAAGCAGCTTTTAAAAATGGGAAGATGTAAAAGAAGTTCAGCCTGAACAGTTTCCATGCGAGATTCTCCTCTATCAGTTTTTTTGTTTGTTTTTTGCACGTATCTAGTAAGAAAAACGTACATTCTAAGAACATGCTATATGTACTACTGACATTCACCGACTCTGCAACCTTAGTTGAACAACTTGGGCGGTGGACCGCTTCCTTTCTTTGCCACGCTTGTTCTGAGGATTAGCTAAATGGGTTCAAACCAGGAGGTGATGATTAGCTTAGTTTAGCAAAAAGGCCAAGGGAATCAGCTAGCCTGGCAAATAAGATTTTCCAAATTTCAAACACTTACTTTAATAAACGCCTACTTTACTGCTTAAAATGCGTAAATGATCTTGTTTAGCCTCGCAAATGAAAGGGAATAACAGCGTTTCAACGTTGCTGCCAGGAAAGTCCAAAGCCCGAAGTGGAGAATCCAATAACTACAGACATATTATATGTACATTTGCAATAAAACACAACCATGTTTCCTGTCTCCTAAATTTAAGGTGTCCTGTAGGGCATTTTCTCTGAGACCAATTTGATGTGAAACATGCTCTGCCCTGGCTGCAGGCAGCAGGTTTTCATCTTCACAACAGAAATAACAATTCAGTGCTTCTGTAACTAGAAGCAGATGCATCTGCAGAGAGTTATTCTCGCTCACACACACACAACGTTATTATCATAAATCTTTTTAGATCCATCCTTATCACATAGGGAATGTTGAGACAGACTAAAATGCACGAAGGGACACAAGTAAAAATGGACATACAGTACACTCAAGAGTTAATAAACACCAGGCATTCACCATCTTGCTCATGCATGACGAAGCATGGCCAGGTTATTGTCACCTGCCATCTATTTAGGGGGCTGGAGAGCAGAGAGGTGAATGGAAAAAGGAAACTAACTAAATAACCCAAAACAGGAAGTATATCAGCCAGTTATCAATGCCTTAAGGTTGACCTGTAAAGTCTCAACAAACAGAGATCTGACATGAGCACTAGTCTGCTACAGTTCAGTAAAACAAACACTGCCTACTGTGGACCGAGGTCCAAACACGGCTCATTCTGTGGGCCGGCAGACGTCGTTGAACATGTCAGCAGACAGGCGGAATGAATGGAGAACGCTGAACAGTCGTCTTCAGCCGAACACGGCGGCCCGGTTCCACACAGGAACGCTCGCGTGCGTAATTAACTCCGCAAATGAGAAAATAGTTTCAGGCCTTTTCTCAGGCGCTGCCTGTGTAGTGTTTCCGTGTGTGCGCATCCACTCAATGTGTGTGTGGTATTATGAAAACCCTAGAATTGGCCGATCTTCAAGGACTTGTAAAACTCCAGCTGGTGGAAAGGACTCCACAGCGCTCGCTGGGACTGTTGAGAAAACCAGAGGTGTGGAAGTCCAGATACCGTCGTAAAGAGTGAAGTGAGACCAAAAAGTGCAGCCCAGTTTTTAACCACACACTACAATGCTTTAATTGTCATGACTAACATGAGAACCTGTTCAGGGAGCCTCTTTAGGCAAATTCCACAGGCTGATAAGGCTTCTCGCAAACACTATTCAATATTCCTACCTCAGATCACAAAGGTGACTGACCTCTCCTCATCCTCAACGGCATCTTGAGGGGTCACATGCCCCCCGCAGGCCCATCCTGTCGACCTGCACCTCCTGACCAGGCCATTAGAGGACTTAGTCATTCAGAAAGCTTCCAGTATATGGAAGATGGTTTGTGTGTTTGTGAAAGGATGTGCATGTGAATGAAGGGATATTTTAACGTAAGAGTCTCCTGTTAGCCCTTTGTCCTCGGAGGGAAGTTTCCGACTCAAACCTGGGCACAAACACACACTCCAGAGTTATGCCCTTCAGCTGTTTTATTTATTTTGTCGAGAGCGCAAGACATTGTTCTCTTTCAGAAGAACCAGATATCTGGTGAGTGGGAGTGAGGGGCTTTCTGCAGCGCTCTGTTCATGCACCCACACAACTATGACATGGATGACTGTTGTCCCACATAATGGTGAAAAGAAAGAAACTCCACAGGAACAGGATGATTCCGAGCACTCGCGCACATAAACACGGAATTGAAAGCTCCCCACATCTGCACTTATTTTCTTATTTGCAGTTGCCTTGGCTTCGGATGCCTGGCAGCAGGGCTGGTGTTGAGAAAGCGAGGGGGAAGAAATTATCCGGGGGGGTTTGGTGGCAGAATGTGGGAGCAATGAGGTGATGATTACTTTGACATTTGTGTTCTATGAGTCGGTCAGCCCTGCTTGTTGCTCCTCTGTTGAATATGCAGCACGGTTCAGGATGTAGGAATTAGGAAGCCGTTCTTTCTCGAAAGACAAAAGCCTCTTCCTTTGCTTTGATGCTCACAAAGACAAGAATGGGTTGGGTCAGCCTCTGGTATCTGGGAATAATGTCGGCACGCGAGAACGACCTCTGTGACTTTGTACTGACCAAACACAGTCCCGCTAGGACATTCTCACACGTCCTACTATTTCTGGACATATTGGCTTTTAACATGACAGAGCAGTGAAAGGAGTCCTTGTGGTAGCACAAGAGGAAAGGCCCGGGAATCATCAGATGCATCATCTGGGGCCAACTAATGTCCATTAGATATTTGAGTTTGAAGTGACTTAGCGACCGATATTTCTATCAGGCAGCAAACGCAGCTGAAAGGAGGAATGAGAAAAATGTCCGTCGCTGTCACTCATGAAAGAAAAACCACTCATGACGTTGAAGCATGTGGGATCTGAGCTAGTGCTTTATACATAGGAGCATTAGACAATATGCAGATACAGGAAGTGTGCGCGTGCTTGTAAGCTCCATTACATACTCCTATTTAACAAAGGCTTTCCCATTCCTCCGGGCTGCTTACTTCATGTGTGCTGATGTTGGTTCCCAATGAGGATATTACCCCCTTATAATTTGTCTTTTTTTAACTGATATCAGGAACAGAAGGTTTTAGGTGATGCATAACTGAGGCGGCAACACAGGAGTAAGATTACACGTGAGAACGAGGGAACATTCTTTCACAGTAAGGAAAGACAGCTGTTCGCCCTGCAGTTCAGTTCCAAGTCTGCAACAAACACGATATAATGGAGCTCCTTAGCCCCATTAGCATTCCATAGGCTTCAGATGATGCCTATCTAAAGGCCGCGCTGCTCTCTTTTGTTCTTGTTTCCATATCAAGCCTGATCTCCTACATCACCTTTAACGTTCCGCTGTTTGTGGAGACTCTAACTTCACGGCATCCCCACCCTGAGACCATTTAGAGATGCCAACTCTGACAGCAGTTCTGCTCTCGCATCAGTTAAACGTGCCTGCATTGAAGGATTGCCATATGTGTGCTCTCTTGATGTGAACCGGCTCATGGATCGGGCAGAGTTTGTTCCTTAACTTAACCAGACTGATCTTTTTGGGGGATATTTAAGCCCAATAATGGCTACATAAATCTCCAATCCTCATCTTCAAGAGTCAACAGAGCAAAATTACCAGGAGCAACAGGGGAACGATGGAGCATGTGTTCTTCCAGGTACTAATTAAATTCAATTAAATTCAAAAAGACGTGGATTTGATTTCTGCCTGATTCCGTCTTTCATCTGTGATGCTCTTTTACTTATTGGCTGGACCTCAACCACCTTCACTGACCTGCTGATGGGATGTAAGTGCAGGAACACGCAGTTCTGCAGGAGATGTATACAAAAAAAACGTCTGTTCATTTGGAGCTGCCTCAGACTTTAGAATTTGTTTCGATAGATTCTTACATGAACACTTCATGCAGTTTTCAATTAATTATTCTTCATGAGAGACATTTTCACAACTTCAAAGATAAATAAGATATGTAGGTAGTTGTGACGTCGACAAAGAGAGACTAGTGTTTGTGTCAGGAACCCGGCCAGAGGTTCCTGCTACACATAGCTCCACCCTGGATTCCCTTCTCCGGTCCTGCTTTCGGGTTCTTCCTGTCTGTGCTCTGACAGTTTATCTCAGAAGGTCCTAAACTTGACTGAAACATCTCTGCATCATAAAGACTTCGTCCAGAATAATATTGCTTCTCAGATTATTTAAGAACAGATTGAGGTTTTTGTATTTAGATTATACATAAAAAGTCGCTCAGGCTGAACTGTCTCCATTCTCTTGAAACCTGATGGCTTCTACTTGTCCAGTGTGTGTCTCCAACAGAAACCTCCAGTCTCTCACCTGTCCTTAAAAGCAGGACAATAAAATGGAAGCTTCTCAAGCCACAAATGAACAGGTAAAGGTAGAAACAGTTTCCAGTCGGCTTCATGTGGAAAATGTAATTTAAGAAAGCAAACGTGAAAGTCATGAATCTACCAGCACTATCATCGCTGCGTTACTGCCCTCAGTCAGTTGGACAATTTGGCAGTGGTGGATGGAAGTGGAGTTCAGGGAGCAGTAAGTGAGACTAAAAGATTTGCTATGGTGCATCATCTCCGGCTCCGACACGCATTCCTCCACTGCTAGGGATCATCACCTCCTCACCTCTCTCTCTGGCTTCTGTAGCAGCCCGACCCTCCATCCGTCCATCACTCTCCACCTCCTACATCTTTGTCAGGCGGATGTATCCATTACGCAAAGCTCCATCCAAACCCCAAATGGCACTTATGACTCACAGATTTCTCAGTAAAACAGAAAAACTGCATGTAACCATGACGATAACGGATGTGAACGTTAAACCCGTTTGATTGCAAGCAGCTCCTCTGCCAGAAGTAACGGCGTGGGACAAAAATGAGCGTTTTATGTGTAGAAAGCAAAATGCAGCTGTTAAAAAGGTTAATGAAACGCCTCCTCGTGATGCAGCGCCACAGGGAACTGAAAGGGGCTTCACCATGATCGACCGCTGCAATCCTGTCCTCACATGCCACAGAACGCACATAGAGGTACACACACACACTCTCAAAAATGGGGCATACCTGCCACACAAGTGTCGAGGTCGGAGGAGAATTTCCTTTGCCACTTCAGGGCGCCTGTCAAAATACGAGGGTGCGAACACAATCGCAACTCTTCTAAATGTAGGCATTTTTACAGCGCTGGGCGGACTGGGGTCAGACAGGTTGTGACTTCCCAGTGTGCATTGCTCAGTTGGTGGTCCGTCACAATGACGGGGTCAGCTGTTGTCACTGTGGGGGGTTGTTCGGGAGGATCCGTGTGGTTTGCAGGATCATCAGGTTTAGAACAAACGACACGCAGCTTCATCAGCAAGACGAAGCTGACGAGTCAAGTCTTGATATTTTCTGCGCTTTCCGTAAACCATTCACACGCGCTTTGCCAGTGTGCTGCTTAAGGGATTACTGGTTCTCACTGCTGCTTCCTCCGTGTTTGAGCTGTGAGTTCATCCTCCCTGGGGTTCACCCTGTCCTGGAACATCACGGCTGAACAGCGGACAGAAACCTGGCAGCACAGAGAAGCTTGTCTTTCCAGCTAGCTGCTGCTTATCCCCAATCTCCCCAATCCAAAATCTTAAACTCATGATCTCTTTTACCAGGAATCAACTCATTTTCTTCTTCCTCCTTCTTGTGAAATTATGGGGGAGAAAAGTTCTCCTTGGATTTAAATATCGGCCTGTGGCTTCACGCTTAAACTGCGTCCAGAGATTAAAGGCACTACGATCTCTCATTGTCTTTTCTTAATCCTCTTTCTAAAGTCAGGCTGACCCTTTCTAGTCTCCCGCCCTCAATTTAGACCCATTGATTAGAGAGCAGTCTTTTACAGGAGGCCGGATGATCAAGATCACACACCTGTTTATGTGACTCAAAAAGAATAGGCAAACGCACTGGATCTGGATGTTGAGATCAGGGATGAGATGTTCACCGAGATATTCAGGCTCCTCATCCAACCATTTGATTCGACATGACATAATAACGAAGCAGGCAAATAAATATGAACCCGATAGTTCCCACAGGCTCGGTTTGTCTCTGTAGCAGCTGCTCCGGTGGACGCATGCAGACGTAGGAAGGTCTGACCTGAAGAATTCCTCCAGGAGGAGGATTATTGGCTTTGCTGGGTGGCAGCAGAGCTTAAAACATTTTATTGTGAAATGATTTCCTCCAGATTTAATGGTTGAGCTGGAAAAGCTGTCCTCACATCTCCATTATGGCATTAGAGTCGTGTTAGGCTACGCCTCGGTCTACTCAGGTCCTAAGTGTGACGGGGCAAATGTGTGCTTTACCAACAACAGAGACAAGCAAACCGTGAGATGCTGTAATTATTTAACGTGTCACTCCAAATGTTTTTAACATTGTGAAATCCTCCTTCAGCTACAATCCACTCAAAAGTACCACAAAAAAATAAAGAAAAATCCCCAAATGAGGTGTCTGAAGCCTCACACGCTCTCTTGTGCAATACCTGTAACCTGTTTCCTTCTCATCGCCTGGATCTCCACCACTCTTGTGTGAGCAACGTTTCTTCGGTGAAATTCACGAGCCGTTCGATCAGCCGGCAGTTCGGCGCATTTCATCAGCCTGAAATTGATCGATCTCAGAATATGTGAACATAAAGAGCAGCAAACCTCTAAGTCTGCTCTCAGGGGAGCTATAAAGCAACAGTTGTTCTGCACTGCTGTTCCCTCTGTGCTCATTAATAGTTTATCTACTAAGGAAGCTGGATCTGAACCAAAGATGAAACCAAAGATGGTCAAATCCCTCTGTCAGGAGGAGACGACCTTCTCTAGCTGTCCAGCACTTCCTCTGAATAAAGGCTTGCTGCTGAGAAAGTCTCCTATCGGACCCTAAAAGTCCTGAGCGATTTGTGCCACAAGGATATCTCAGCTCACCCTTCCTTAGTTTAACTAAGATAAAAAGATGTCATTAAAAACAAGCAACCTGAGAAGAAGTGCAACTCGGATGGAAACACAGCGACACCCCAGAGGCCGCCACCCATAGAGTCAAATGTTTTGGGTTGTGAACCCGTGCAGACATGGATGACATCAGGCAAACTCCACACAGACAGGCTGTTTGGGATTCAAGCCCCCAAACTCTCCCGCCGTCAGGCGACGGTCAGAACGCCTGCGACGGATGGTTGTGTCTCTGAGAAACCTTTACTGAGCACACTATTGATTAACTGCAGATGGAATCTCTATCAGTGCCCCCCCCCCCCCCCCCCCCCCCACACACACACACACACACACACTAATACACACACACACTAACAGCTACTGCAGGCACTCTGTCCCCCCCCCTCTCTCTCTATCTCTAGTACCCCCTCCCGCAGGAAAGGGGGAGGCTGGACTGAAGGTAGATCCAAAGTTCTGAGAGTCGAAAGAACTTCATGATGGAGCTTCAAGTAGGACTTGACTCAAAACAAACTGCATAAATGTGGAGTAAATAACACGCATCTAATATCTATTAAACGCTGCAGTGAATCATGAACACCGGATGATTTGTTCACACAAACTTAATCCACCAGATTATCTGACCTCAGTATCCTGGAAGAAAATAAAAACAACCTGAAGCGTTTTCATCTGGCCTGTTTGAAAGTCGTGTTGATGCAGTTAAAGCAGATCCGATGAAAACGTCCCGTCTGAGCCGTGCAGGGTTCGATGCCCGGTCCCGCTTACCTCAGCCCGGGTCAGGTCGACGCTGGAGCAGAGCGCGGCCAGCAGAAGCAGCGCGCAGGACGGGAGCAGCATCGCGGCGGTGCGCGTCGGTGCGCGTCGGTGCGCGCAGCGGGCACGGTGTGCGCGGCTCAAACAGGCGCCTGAGCCTCGTTCTTCTGACGGTTACCGGCGGCGCTCGGGCTGCACGCTTTGCATCTTTGTCAGAGGAGATATGAGCTTCTGCTCAACGCCGCTTGGTCTAGTTCGGGCTGCACCACACCCCCCTCACAAAACGACCACCCTCGCCCATCCAAGCGGACTCAACCCCGCTGCTGCAAACATTCCCACTGTCCTCACTAAGGAGAGGGACGACTCGGCACACGTTGTTGCTTTCGCTTGAGCATTTGTGGAGGTTTTTTGGTGCATCTGATCTGAAACTTTTGGGTCAGTCGGGCAACCTGCGCGTCGCGTCGCCGTGAGCGCAGCAGCCTTCATCCAACCGTAGCGCGCAGATCCCGGGTTGGCTGTGAGTAGTTCTATAAATCACATGTTTATCTTTATGCCAGATTCTTGAGACATTTTACCATCGCGTTTACACCGGAGTTGTTCCATTACAGTGTGTGTGTGTGTGTGTGTGTGTTTTGCACACAAAGAAAAGTGGTTACAATAATCTGTAAAGGCTTAATGGACTCGAGGTTGGACACTTTCTAATGCTGTGTCTTGTTGGTGTGCAGGACATTCAGTCATGCTGTAAGTGTCTAGTGTGGGGGGTGGGGGGGACAGCAGCGTGAACCTGAAGTGCGTGAGTGGGACCATGCAAGGACAAGACAACAGAGGACTGAAGACAGTGAGGTGAGATTACGCGCATTTAGCGTCACAACTGAATGGCACCAGCGGAGTTAACGCTGTCCTCTCCTCGTCATCGGCTGCAGGCTGCTGCTCCTGTGCGCCTCCGTCGCCATCCTCGCCTCCGCAGCGGATGCGGTAAGTCTCCTCCACCTGTCGGCGCTTTATTGCATCTTTATTGACTTCAAACAGAGAGACAAGGAAGGTATTAAACCTGGAACGCGTTCACAGGCTCGGGTTGTCGCTAACGCGCAGCCCGTGGGAGTGTCTCCATGAGGGGGGGGGGGGGTCTTCCAATAGGAGGGGTGGGACGCGCAGAACAGTTCGGGTCACCGAAAAACCTTCTAAAGACCTGATACGCGCAACCATCGGGCACGGAAGTGATATGACTGGCTATTTGTCGGTGAGATTAAGTTCAAGTGAGTGTTTCAGGGGCATAAATGAAGTATTTGTTCCACTTAATAATATTTACACGTCTCCCTACTGTGTTTTGATATTTGGCAATGTCAAGCTTTTTTATTGTTGTTGTTGTTGAGAATTTATAATTGTTCATCAGATGTTTAATTACCAATCATTGCAGTTGACAACTCGAATAATGTAATTTGACAAGACCCAAAATGTAATCACACTGAACCGTCCGTCATTGGCTCAGCTCCCTAAAATGTCATTAAAGCCAACTGACAACCTTTCAACTTGCCTTGAAGTCAAACAGACAGGGGGGGCACGCAACTAGGGCGACTGCAGCTCACAGCGGTTTAGGGGTTGTCTGTCTATCGGAAGGTTGGTGGTTTGATCCCCCGTCCCATGCAGGGATGGCCTAAAGTGCTAAACGAAGACGAGGAACAGCGGCAATAAAGAATAGCTTAAGAACCTCCCACCTCCAAAAACATGCCGCTTCGGTGCATCCATCACTCCACAGTGTCCAAATGTGTGAGTGTGTGCATGAGTGGTTGTCTGTCTGTGTGGACCCGCGATGCGCTGGCCACCCGCCCAGTGTCTGCCCAACCTGTCACCTGTAGTCCGCTGGAATAGACTCCAGCAACATCCGTGACCTGCAAGGCGGATGAAGCGACTGGATGAGACGATTGAGATCATCTAGTCTACAAGAGAATGGATGGACGTTCATTGTTGGAGCTAATAACCCAAACTTCATCATTTTGTTTTTGTTTGATACAAAACATTTTGCATTAATTTTGCAGAATACGGCACTCTAAATGGATCAATACAAATATCCACTGTTTCTATTGGGTTCTATTTTATTGTTGACTGAAATACCAGCCTTTATAAAAAAAAAAAGGAAATTATTTGAATGTGCAAACTGGAAGTTTACATAATAACACTTGGATGGAAATGCAGGCTTGTTTATGACACAGTTCACTCTCCTTGCTCTGGAAAAACCTTCCTTGTAAACCCATTTATTGTTTTCTTCACACACCCACATGCATAAACACCCTGACTTGATATTTACCTGCTCTTACACATCGCTACAAAGGTTTAAATGAAAGACGGAAAGCCGATGTTTCATTAAATGCTGGTAACTTTTGAGCCAAATCCCATAAAATGGTTCTTCATGACGTTATTTTTCATGTGTGGCCTTGAAAAAGTCAGTAAAATGCACACTTGGCACTGAATCCGTACCTGCATTGTTTGTGAACGTGCAGTACGAGTGCATGGATCAGCGCTTCTGCCTTGGTGAAGCATGTGATCCAGCTCGGCTCCGCCGTGCACGGTGCGGTTCTGTTCAGAGGCTAGTTGATACTGGAGGATAGCGACACATGTTAGCTATAGGTAAATCCATGCACATTATATTAATCACTCTGAAGGAAAACAGCTTCAGTTTGTTGGCGGGGTAATTAATAAGGACTCGGTCTCAGCAGCTCTGAGCTGCAGCTAATGAGGTTGTTGAAGAGCTGAACATCTGCCAAGGCGGAACTTTTCCAAATGCTCCTTTCTTTCCTATTCATATGCAACTGGTGTTTTTGGATTCCTTCACATGGCGAGATGTTGTATACGTTCAGAACCTTTGTTGTTGTTGAGAAAACAGTCGTTGCAGATGAGACAGCATTTCCTGTTCCCCATGGTAGACTCGTCCCAAAAATGAAATCTCCGGTTTCCCTCCCGATGCCTACAAATCTATCATACATTTAAAAATAAGACATAAACAACTGTCCAAATAGCCTTATTGCACAACGTTTAGAAAACTGATTGCCCCTTTGTCTGGATCCACCCCAGAATGTCCAACCCTTCGACCAAAGTTTCATTAAAAGCCATCAGTTTGTTTTTGGTAATTAACTGCGTTGTTGATAAAAGACCTTCCAGAATTAAAGCAGATTAAAAAAAAAACATTATCCAGATCCGTTCCAAAATGTAATGGGCTATTTGCTGCCACATCAAAAAGTTTTTGTCCATCAAATAACAATCAAATGAAGTAGTCACTTTTTAAATGTCTAAAAAGGATCAAACGAATCAGATCTAACTGAAGTTTCCTGTCTGACAGAATTTCTAAATCCCAACTGGAACTAAGAAAATCTGTTTCTGTTTAATATCATCTCCAAATTTAACCCTTGGGACTCTTTGGGTTCCTTGAACCAGATCCCATCCTCTGTTTTGTACAACTGTTTCCCACCGCCTGTCTCCATGTGATATTTTACGTTTGGCATTTCCCTGTATTTTGAAATAACAATCCTCAAGATATTTTTTGCACGTACAATTCTCTGTTATTTCCAGAATTTTTATGATGCTCTTCCTCTGTAACCATGTGGGATTACTTGAGATGTGACTCACTGGACATTGGGGAAACTGATCTACTGCGTGCATGAATCCATGCACGCCGCCTCTGCACCACGCACACGCATATCGTTTATCGGTGTCCGACGGTGAGGGACGGAACGCTCTGGAGGCAGAAATGTTAACCGGATGTTTTGCATCGGACCTCTGAGAGGCTTGGCAATATATTTCAAGATGTGTGTCCGAGCACGATGCAATGGCGGTAATGACGCTTGCAGAAAATGTCTGACTTGTGACCTTGTGCGACTGTGGAAACATTATAGGCCACCGTTTTCTACGCTACCTGAAAGCCCAGTAGCAGCATCTGCTTTCACAATTACACTCCTCCAGACTAAGTGCATGATTGTGATAAATGCTGCTTCTGTTGTGGGCCTTTTGGCATGGTGCACTTTGTACCCATGAGGTTTGGCTAAATCAAACTCGTCTAAATGCGGGTAAGGGATGCAGTTACCCAATAGACACGTGACTGACCGCTCGCATGCGATTGTTTTATGAGTCGGGGAAGGTGAGTGTCCGGAGTGAGGGGAAGATGTCTGCCTGTGATAAGGATGGAAAAATGGGCCGCAGATCTCCTGCCAAAATAGTTGCTGTGATGCTGAGCTTGTGGCTGCAACAATAGAGGGAAGAATCCATTGTGCTGTGCTACAGGAAGCTGCAGCCTCAGGAGAGAAGCCCGTGTGTGAGGCTTCCCCTTTGCTGCCGTGATGAGGCATGCATCTGTGTCGTCCAGTGAGACTGAAGAAGAGCTGACATTTTGCTGTTCACATCACCTCCAGATTGAGCCTTTCTACCTTTCTGCATTTGCATTTTATGGCATTTTTATAGATGGTTGGCCATCTGCATATGCTCAAATATAAAAGGCTGCACAGTATGTGTGTACAAACCGCAAGCAGTTTACACTGGTGCTATTGAGAGCAAAGCCCTGGGAGATATCTTGAATTATCTCCCTCGCTCTGGCTGAACGGGTGCCTAATTTTCTCTCTTGCGCGTGCAGAGAGTGTGGGCCGTGTTTATCTGTGGGCTGCGTTTTATGGGAAACTTCCTGAGTTCAGGATTGTCTGAAGAGAAAATAGATCATCCAGAGAAGTTCTCTAAACAGGAAAAGGAAACTGGGTGGAGAGAAATGTGTCAGCTTCTTTGCATCGGCGGGTTGTGCTTTAACAGTGTAAACTCTGTCTGGTTCACGCTGAGCATCAGGTGTCTGCTCGTCCACCTATATTTTATATACATACATTTTAGTGCTTAGATTTTCTTTTTTTTCATGTAAGGATGATTTTAAAGTGATTAGAGGTGGACAATTTTCTCCAGAACATATATCTTAAACAATTTAGACTAATAGCCTCATCAAAGGAGTGGAGGATATGTCATACATTTTCCCCTCAACCTCTCTATATCTATCTCTGAAACTGGCCCTTGGCAGCCGGCCCGTCCCCCCTCTCTGTTAGTCTTCCTCTCTCAGCTTGTCACCCTCCCATGTCCTGTCAGAGTGTGCAAGCAGGAAGAGGTGAGTTTTCACAGTGAGCTCAGACGGAAGGATTGTTTCAGCTGCCTTTACACAAAGACATCCTCTTTTCTCACTATATCATTTTGGACTCATTATATTCTGAGCTGTTGGCTTCAACAGGTTCCCGTATAGTGAGTGAATTTCTGGAGTCATTTTGATTTATGGGCTGTTTTCAGTGCTGTGTAGACTGGAACCAGTCCTATCCTGGTGGATGCAAGTCCTCCATGAAATAATCTCTCTGTCACGCTTTCCACATTTTTTCTCTCTGGATTGAGAACATAGACGTTATTTCCATGCCAGCTGTGGTCTAATTGATTAAAGAAGAGATTATTTCTTGTTGTGGGAAGAATTTGAACAACATTAAACCCCAAAGTCTGTGATAAAACAACCTAATCTTCTTCTCTGTTTCACCCTCTCTGTCTTTTTTCTTCTTTTATTTAAAATAAGGTTGGCAGAGTTAGCGTATTGTACTGTAACTGGTTCCTGGAATTGTGTGCCAATATTCATGGCACTCGGATGATTGTGCCTGAGACAGAAAAGTTAATGCAGCAATGACGTGTTAACACGGAGAATATCACACCTTGTAAATGACAGCGTTTTAGCTGTGTAAACTTAACCATATAATATCCAACACAATCTGGTCCACGTTAATCCCATCCTCATTTTTTTGTTTAAGGGTTCCTGCATATACACAATCTGCTTTACGCAGTACATAAAATATTTTGCCTTCATTTTGAAGGATTTGGCTCATATTTGTATTATTTTGGCATTAATTACTAAAAATTCGGAATAAATAACTTTTTAATAGCAAATGCCTTTTCTGTGACCCCTAAAATGTTCAGGTTCTTCCCAAATGGATCCTCCCATCTTGATCCCATTTGTCATCTGATCAACATAAAAAGATCTGACAGGTTGGACCAATCGCACCAAAGTCCAGTGCAGAATTCTACTCTCACCTCGGTTTAGCCCAGACTCCAGCAGGAAGGAGTGATTAGAAATGTGGGCCGCTGGGAAATAGAGTTGAAAATCCACGTGACCCGAGGCCATTTAAGGAGAGCAAAGGTCCAGCTGTTTCTGGCTGGGGGCAGAAACCGGAGCTGTGTTGACGCTGGAGTCCCGCCAGATGAGCATGGTGGGAGTTTACCCTGCCTCTTACAGGACCCTCTGCTCGAGTTCGTGTTCTCTTTCACAATCATGTCCTGCTCCCAGCGCAGAGACCGTGTCCCTCTGTCTTCGCTGCTTCCCTTCACTGCTCTCTATCCAACAAAAAATGTTCAGCGCTATTAAAGAGCAGTCCTAGTGAAGAAAGGAAAAAACACATCAAGTATCACAATGAGACGCTGCTGGTACCAAAAGGTCAAAACAAAATGTAATACGTGTAGAATTCAACAGTTTGGGAGCAGCGCTCACATGTTGCTGCTCAGCTCAAGTTGTCTAGTCTATTTTAATTCTGTCAATCCAGAGAAGAAAAGGACACAGAGATTATTCTTTGCTCAGGAATGACTAACATTAAGGTGGAAAAACCTTCCACTGTATTGTCAGTCTTTTTATTATATTATTATTATTATTGCTGATTTTTAAATTAGGCAGGTGGCGCAGTGAGTAGGGCTGTCGCCTCACAGCAAGAAGGTACCGGGTTCAAATCCTTTCTGTGCTGAGTTTGTGTGTTCTCCCCGTGTCTGCGTGGGTTTTCTCTGGGTTCCCCACTTTCCTCCCACCTCCAAAAACGTAGGTGAAATTACCTCACTAAATTGTCCGTAGTGCATGAATGGTTGTTCGATGCGCTGGCGACGCGTCTGAGGTGGACTCCGGCTCTCGCCCGTAGCAAGCTGGGATAGGCTCCAGCTACCCGTGACCTGCAAAGCGTTAAAGCGGCTGTAGATGAGATTGTCTTATCTACGTGGATGGATGGATGGAGCTGAAAAATCGAATCTCATCCCGAATGAAATGTTGGCCTACCTTTTAAGGGTTTGGGAGCGTGTTGGTTAAAAGGTTACATTTTAGTGCTGATATCAAAACATCGTATGTGCTTGATAGACAAAATCAAGAGGAAACCTCGTGTATAAGGTGTAACTGAGTAATGGGATTGTTGTAAAAGTGATGAGGCATTTCCGTGTATTCTACTTCACAATGTTCCTGACATTTACTGTGAGGGAAACATTTATTTCATCCTGAGTCACAGCCGAACAGCAACAATGACTCGCATGATTTTGTCACCAACTCGTGTGTTTATGCACGGAGACGTAAGCGGTTTCGAGTTCATGCCCTCCTTTCACGGTCACACGGTTCTCTTAAACATGCACATTTAATCCAGAAAAAGAAGAATATCCTCATACCCTTCTCATGCTGCCCCTCCGGGGGGACCGAGGCTACATGGGGACTTGAAACTGTGGTAGATACTTGGTGAACAAGCCTTCAGTTATGTCTCAAGGGCTTGCATTACTTTCAGACGAGTATTTGGTCAGTAACCAAACTTCTGCATGAATAAAGTCGCCAAGGTTATGACAAGGCATCCACTGGTGACTAAATCCATCCATCCATCCATTATCCCCCCCCCCCCTTCTGATATGGGATTGGGCCGCTGTGGTTGCAGACTAAACTGGGTGTTTCATGTTAATTCATTAACACATTTAAGTGATTGAGATATTTCAGTCTGGCCTACTTCCCTGCTCACAGGAAACGCTTTTCAAAGATGGTTCCCAGCTGGCAAAGGGAGTATCACTCGCCCAGTGCAGACGCCCTGACACTGAGACATGCTGCAGCTTTTAAGACATAACATGTGTCCCTCACTGATATGCACTAGACCTACTGTAACCCCTCTCAGAGCTTCGTGTCAGTGGTCTGTTTTCAGTGCAACGAGCTTGCACTTTCTTGTCGATGTCTACGACCTCAGTGTGAAGAGGGGCAGCTGTTCCGTTGCTGCATTAGATGAATGAATGGATGAATGAATGAATATATTTATTAGATAGAATGTTTGAGTACAAGTACAGTCACACAGTAGCATGTATTACAGTACAAATAAAGTCAAACATCCTGTCTAAGAGGAGCATTTCAAAAAAGCCCTTGCGGTCTTGTTTCCGTTGAAAGTCCTTCGTACATAAATCATCCACAATTAACAATACAAATTTAACAATACAAATAAAAATAAAACCAATATTCAATAACTAAAGTTAAAGCTGTCAGAAGTGGCGCAGTGGATAGCGCTGTTTCTTCACAGCAGGAAGATTACAGGCTTCAAATCCGACTTGGAGATATCCCTGCGTGTTATCTCCTGGTTCTGCTGCTTCCTCCCACCACCAGAAACATGCAAATTAGGCCGATCGGTTGCACTAAATTGCCCACAGGTGTGAGTGTGTGTGTGAATGATTGTCTGTGCGATGAACTGGCAGCTTGTCCAGAGTGGATAAAGCGGTTAAAACGATGAATGAAGGAAGTATAAGTTTGCCAGTTTATAAGGTTAACATCATCTTCATGTTGGGCTACACATGTTTTAATAGATAGATAGATAGATAGATATAAGTACACAAGATGGGTAGAGATATGAACAAGTATAGAGTATATAAAAATAACAAAGTGAAGTGTTTGCAGCAGGGTTAGGGTCAGGGAGAAGGAAGGCCAGAGGTCAGATCGTTCACCGGGGATGAGCAGCGGCTGCTGCCGGGCCAGTCGGCCTCTGATTGCTCACTGGCAGGTTCCTTTTGTAGTGAGATTTGGTTACGTTTGGCTCTCGAGGCTTGAGAGGTCTCACTACTGTTTAAAAAAAAAGACGTATTTCACACCTCTGTGCTCCGTTTCATCTGGACTCTACCCCCATTTGTGTGTGTTAGTGACGGGTGCAAACCATGTCACCACCAATCTCAGATCAATCACTCATCCTGCCCTGTGCGAGCCTCTGATCCGTGTTCATTTGATACCTCAAACATCAGGAGGCCTCTCACACGTCGTTTCACGTGTGAAAGCTGAGAAACGCTCCTTGAGGGGACGGGTCGTCACTTCCATCACCTGTTCCCCGTGATTCTGGCCTTTTTCTGTGGCGTCGAGGTTCATCGGTTAATGGATAGATAGCAGCATTTTAGATAATAGCATCCTTTCATTAGACGTCTGTTGATATTTCTGGAGCTTCGAACAAAAGTGAGGAATGTAGATCAATTTAATTTAACCCTCTGGGAGCCAGAGGTTTTATAATAAAATATTCAGTTCTGACGTTGTCAAAATATATTTAACCGGTTTATTAATAAGTGTATATAATTACACAAAATTGTCCGTGAAAAAAAATTTGAGTTCTTGGAAGTGGTCAAATTGATATAGTGAACAGAAGAAGAGTTTAAATATTAATACAGCTGGACCAACGACATGCTTTCTCACGCTCAGCTTGTCTCTGTATTATTATTTTAGAAACACGTTGCGTTTTTGTGACCTCAAAGACGAGTGATGAGGCAAGTTCTGGTTATTGAATGCAATTCTTCTAAAACAACTCAATGCTTTGAATTCATTTTCTGTGTCAGGAAATCACTCATTAGAATACACAATATCGAATAATGATTTGTTTATTATAGAAAACACAGACACAATTGCAGATTTGATGAAATTTCGATTTTCTGAGGATAAAGGATAAAGCTGCATGGCAATGTAATATTCCACAGTTTAAATACTTTTTATTGTGTTTCACCTTTGGTGAAATATAGTTTTTTCTTGAATAGCCCTGATTAAAGTAATGATGCTGTTGTGGAGTTACCGGTATATTGATCAATGGGTCATATCCAAAGACCTAATAGGGAATCTGAGTCAAGTGGTAATACTTTCATTATTAGCAGGCCATTAATTTATTGGGCTAATACATATAAGAATAAATGATAAATCACATGACTATTTAAATTCTATTTAAAGTTTTTACAGCAAAAACAGGTGATGGACAGATTAGCTACTTAAGAGGAAACCACCACGTTGACACTCGGTCAAGCTGGACTTCTCTGTTTGCAGCAGAATGCTTTTTTATGGTCCTTGTGTGGGGTACACATATAAACTGGTTAATTTATAGCATGGAAAGGAGTGGTGGAGGCTTTTTAAAGTGGAAATAATTTTTCCTTTTATTGCTTTATATCTGAAGAAGAACAGATAAAACAGAAGAATCCACGGCTCAGTGAGAATAAACAGACGAGAAGCTACGCTTCAGATGAGCAGCTGCAGAGGAACGACCGCAGCGACCCAGATGAGCCCCGCTTCATGTCGTTAGACGCCGTCTCTGGCAGTTATCACCATGAACATATGACAAGAACTTCTCATTTAGGCTCCTAAAACCTTTCTGGATTGGAGACATTGAATATTTATTTGTATTTTGCATGATTGCCCTCTACCCCTCCTTCAATGTTCGGTTTTACAGACCCACCAAATTCTTAATCTCTTCAGTCTCTGCAGATTCATCAGCCACGACCACCAACGGTGTCTGGACTCCAGCGGCTGGGGAGGGGGGGGGGGGGGGGGGGGTTATCTTTCTCTGACAATTAAAATTCCCCTGAAGAATCTAACTTCTAAAACCTTGATAGTAATTAATTATCACACGTCATCTGCTCATAATCTCTCTTGACTGAATCTCTCTAACGTAGAGCTCAGAAACAAGTTTCATGGTTTATATTTAGAATTTAAAGTTCAAGGTGTACTGTTGCGTATATGGAATAGGTGTTTGTGACAATGAGCGGGTCGTTGTGACGGTGGGTGGGCTAAACAGGATGCTGCAACATAACGTAACGCTGTAACGCTGGACTGGCGGTGCATTCCTCCACAATCCCTAATTGCCTTCATGGGAGCCATTCCTTTGTGTTTCTGTTCAGAGATGACGCAGTCTAAAGACTTTGTTTTTGACTTCCACATCAATGTGGAGAAAGGTCATCGCATGACTTCCTCACATCCTTTTAGTGACGATATAACCGTCTGTTTCTGTTTCCCCTCTTAGATTAAAGACATACTAACCCTGCAGTGGGGGGGGGGGGGGGGGCTCTGAATCAGCCCTTTCTTAACTAAGCAGTTCAAAATTAGGAATGTAATTAAAGAATTATGTTTGTGGACAAAATGCACCGTAGAACTGAGAACTGTGCAGACTACGTTAAACCCATCTCGGCTGTATCAAGCGCTGATTTGAAAGGAACCGCTCCGATCCAGTGAGAGTTAACCAAGAAATGGAGCCTTGTGCATTCAACAAGGGAGAGGAAGAGGGTCTTTTGTGTTTTGCGATAGGGGATCATTAAAGGACGGCGTCTCTGTCCTAAAAGAAGGTCTTTGTGCATGTGGAGGGCCTCAATGTGGCCATTGTGACGGAGCGACTGCAGCGGTCTGCCGTTGGCGAAGAGGAGGAATTATTCTGTTTCTTGATTTGTCGTTTTGATGGCGCTGTCGCCGTAAAGTGGCCATTTCTTCTTCTTTTTTTTACCCGAGTGGGGAGGGTATTGAGACGCTGCCTGTCTAAGCGGGTTATGGTATGGCTGTGTAGGTGAACGGCGTAGGCAGACACAAGGAGTGACGTCATGATCGGCTACATGGAGCCTCTCTGTGTGTCTGCAGTCAAAGCATCCTTTATGTATGCTAATTGGAAACTGGCGACTGAAGGGTCGTTTCACCCAGTTCCCTAAAGCTGAGAATTTTGGCGTTTAGTAAATGTCAAAATGAAAAGGTCAAAAGAACACTGTAAACCATGCAAAATACTTTGTTCCCATAATGCATTCAAACATGCACAGAAACAGGACTGGAGGGTCCAACCCGCTTTAAACCTAATAAAAGAACGTCTGGATTCATGATACCTTAATTTAAATCAACGTCGGTTGATGTGTGTCTGATTAATTGTGTGTTGTGTGTCTCGACTCTTCAGATTGTTTTGCTTCTTCTCCTACCGAGTCAAAAATGCGGTTGTGGCTCAAATGACTCAACTTCTGATTTTACAAGTGATTTTCATTTAAGCGCAAAAACACTGAACAACAATCCTAACTCTCTTTGGTCTTATAAATGCTTCCTAATATTTCAGTAAGCTTAGGCCTTAGGGGCACCCCTGACCTGTGAGTGGGGAAATCCCCTCTCTGTGGCTGCTTCCTTTGATCGTGTCATTGCCCACATCGACCTCTGACCTCTGTGTGTCCTCGTGTCATGTCCAGCACAGCCTGGGCAGTGATGCTGGGTGGTTTAGCTGTTATGCAGACATCCAAAGACAAATTGTCCCCATCGCTGGCGGGACCCAGCCTCTCTGATGAATAGGATCTTCATGGACACTTTGTGTCCCACAGCAATCATTTAAAGGCGTGCAGCCGAACTGAGTGCATAAAACACAGACACAGCGGGCGACACCTACAGACCAGCAACACATGCACTCATATCTCTGCTATGTTTATATAAATGAAGTGGATAGCAGCTTTCTGTCATCTGTAGCCTGACTTTAACCTGCATGTCGTGTGTTTTGTGTCTGGCAGGGCGGTAAGACGCACAGCGGCCCCTGTGGAGGACGAGACTGCAGCGAAGGCTGTAAATGTTCACCAGAGAAAGGAGCCAGGGTGAGTTCTGTTACTCTCTGTGACTGTTGGCAAGTAAGAAAAATATGGCTTTCACTTTTTATGTTTTTTTTTTTAAGGTTTGCAAGCTAGTACTGAGCCTGCTTTGGTAAAACCCGTGATAATGACTTTAAAAGCTACCTTGATGGTTTGTGAAGTTGCAAAGTTGCATTGTACATTTTTTAATCATATAAACGGGTGAGGCTGACATGGGCATTCAGATTTCCGTGCCGCCTCCATCATCAAGTTATCAGATCGATGAACTTCGGGCTTCACAACTGCAATGTTTTGAACTTCAAGAATCAGATCTAACAATAGCAAAATGCTGCTACATTCATGCAACAATTATTCACATATTGTTCAGCAGTTTTGCAAAAGTTAGGAAGTAACATGTAATATTTAACTGAACTACTGTCTGGCCTTTCCCGGAACCAAAGTGCTTTTCTTGTCGAACATAACCTCAGCATAAATGTAACTGGAAGAATAAATGAAAAGAATAATTACAGTTTAGGAAATGGGCAAAAAGCAGTTAAACAATTTTCAAAATGTCTAAATAATGGAATACAATAATTTCGTGGCTGAAATGGTGAGTGAAATGCTAACCGGTGCAGAAGGGTATGATCCGGTGCTAAAGGTGCCAGAGAACCAGCCTTGATAAATGTTCTTGCTCAGCTGTGCAGTGCAGAAAACACAAGAACTGAAATGGACTCTTGAAAAACACCCCACATAGCAGTAAGAGCTGCTCCTAAGGGACGCAGAGGTGAAGAGAAGAACGGACCCGTAACCGTCCTTCGACAATTAATTTACCACGTCATATTTACAGTCGGTCTGATCTTTGACCTGCATGCTCGCTGTGGAAACAGGAAGGAGGCGCCGAGAGACGTAGGGAGGAAGCTCCACATTCCGCATTGAAAGGATGCAGAAGCCGAATGACAGGACCAGGAAACTACCTTTCTCCTCCTCCCCCCTCTCACCCATCTAGTCAAGCATATGGCCAAACCTTGGCTACGTTTTAATCTGTTCTTGGAAATTAGAGAAAGTTGAAGAAGCATATAAAGATAAACTGGAGAAAGATTTCCTTCCTGAAAGATAGCATTCTTCTTCCGAGGAAGCCGGGGATCACTCGAGGTTTACGACTTATTGCACGCGTTTTAAAGCTGTACATTTTTGCAAGGCCTGAGAGTCCTGGGCAGGATTTGATCCCAAAAAAAAATATTCCCATATAAGCATTACCCCACCGATCCTTGTTTGTGAATATGAGACTGATTCTCACAGATGTTCATCCTTCTGTCTCTCTCCCAGAGGAGCGCGCTGAATGTTTCAGGGAACTGCAGCTGCATTCATTGGCTGAGAGGAGACGCAGCTGTGGTGATTAGTTGGCCTTCGTTAACCTGTAAATGTTCGCCGTGGTCCGATCAACATGGGTTTTCCTGATGGGAAGCTTTAAATCAAGCAGCATCGTCACCGAGTCCAACCGCTCAGTTTCCAAAATGTAAATGAGAACAGTGTGTAATGATTTAGAAGCCAACGAAGCCCATTTGTAATAGAAAATAACACAAAGGCAACATTTAAATGTTAAAACAGAAATCTTTTGTTGTTTTAGAAAATGATGTCCTCATTTATAATTTGAGGCCAGCAGCTTTAATTGTCCTAAGAATCTGAGACAGGCTCATGTTGGCCGCTGTGTTGCAGCAACTCTGCGTTCAACATACTATTCAAGCATTTGGGAGCTGAGAAGAAGAATCACTGCCGTTATTGCAACGTAGAATGTGTCTTGTCAGACGTACGATTTCACCTGCTCAGCAGTTTGACATCTTCTTCGTCTTACATTTCATAAAGCGGCAAAGATTTACAAAGGGTGAAAGTCGAAACTTGTGTTGGTGAGCTTGCACAACGGCAAATGCCAAGCTATAAGTTCTAAATCCTTGTTGTTCTAATCCAAATGAGAAGAAGCCAGCAAGAAAATGAAAAGCATCTGAAAAATATTCATAAAATATCGCCGCTTTCGCTACAAAGTAAATTGTAACATGCGTAGTTTCTCACAGGAAAGAGAATCTCCAGCTTAAAGAACAACAGCATCCATCCGTCCTTTTCATATACAGAGGACAAAGACATGAATGAACTGGAGGACATGCAGGGAAACTCGTATCCGCACTATGCTGATGAAGTGATGCTGTCCTTTCCAGCGTGGTGCGTGACAGAAGCATAGCCGAAGTAGAGCAGGAAATGACGAGTATCAGGAAGCTGCGCACAATCGCAGCCCGCTGATCTTTTCTAGATTTAGACAGTCTCCGTTTTTTGTGGTCACAAGATCGTCTGTGTTTGGACGTAGCTATAAATGGCAAAGATCTCCTTTTTCCACGAAAACATGTCCATACCTATTCTGAGCCCCAGTATCCATAGACTTTCCTGTCGGCTCGGGGGCAGGATAGCAGCGTAGAGCGGGAGGCTGCAGATTTACAAAAGATCAAAGAGACACTCCAATATATTTTTCACAAAAGAAGGCGCCGTCCTGCCAGTTGAAAGGTCCTGGGTTTGTTTGGAAAAGTCCTGACCTTTTAGGACATTCTGCAACCCATATGAAATGTATTCAAAACAAATCATAAAACTCAGTGATCTGCTGGCCTTTCCAAACCCTGTCTTGCAGTAATATGCATTCTTGTGTGTGTGTTTTTGTTAACCTTTGATGCAAATCAGGTTGGAACTCCCTGATCCGAGATGCGTTTTAATCAGTGCACGTTTGGCTCAAGCATGATTCATCGCTGTGGGTCAGAAGAGGAGGCGAGAGAGTCAGAGAACTAATCATAGCATGTCAGCTTGTTTCAAGGTCCATACGTTAGAAGGAGACATAATTTACGATGGCAGCTTTCATTCTGTTAAACCACGCGTGCAATCAGGAGACACAGCCATTCCTGTAGTATTTACCTCCAACCTTGACCTTCATCCCGACCTTGACTTTGACAGTGTAAGAGCTGTGCATGAGAAAGAAGGGGAACGAAGCAGAAACTTGCTGCTATTACAACCGGTCATAGACAAGAAGAATTTGCTTTTCCTGAGATTGTTGGAGAACGGGATTCTGTGGGCATCACAGGCTGCCGTTTTCTTGGGTGAAATTGAAAGCTGAGGAGGAACCGTAGGAAATACTTGGAGAAGAGCTGAGACGAACAGACAAAAACATCTGTTTCTGTTTCTGTAATATATCAGAAATGTGAGAATAGAAGCTCAGAGATGGTTTTGCTGTTTGGAACTTTAACACCGTTAGACACCAAGTCAAGCTTGAAAGAAACTCGTTTTTTGCATGTTTGAGAATGTGAGATTCCTTCATTGACACAAACCTCACTGGGACAAGAGGACATCCAGTTTAGCTCTGAGATACAAATCGTCCCCATGATTTATGAAATGACCGTCGGGTTGCTGTCGGAGCAGAGGTTGACCTGCAGGCCTGCACCCAGCTGCCCCGAACGGCTCGCGCTGGCAGTTTAACGTCACGGGTCCTGCTTCTGGAACAAGAGGAGTATTGTAGCTCTGCACAAAGAAGCATCTCTCAGGATCACTCGCACACACACACACAGTAATGAGTGATTTACTGATACTGAAAATAGGGTAATTATAATATACTCAAGACATGGAAGGGAATATTGACTCTGCTGGACCCCTTTACTGCACAGCAATTATGCTATCACAGCGAATGGGTTTACGTAACTGTAGTTTGGACTCTTGTGTCTTTTCGAAACCAAAAATGCACGCGAAAACCTGAAACAATGAATGTTAGCGGCATTAAGCTGCAACCCTGAGCACGTCTATCTCACTAGTTTAAAACAGCAACACCTTCAGGGTCAAGTAGCGAACTGCATTTTGTGTGGTTGCAGGTTACGCTGTGAAGTGAGAAGTTACACTCAAGCAGCTGAAAATGTTGCAGTTAACCTGATTAACTAGTCAGTTACAGGTCGTGCGGTTTGTTACTACTGCAAATGTGCTTTTATCTATTTGTGAACCTGCCATCATTATCCCCAGACCATGAGCCCAGACGGTTTGACAGGCATAGCAACAGTAGGCAAGGGGAGTGGAGATTATTTGTTTGGACAGATGTCAGCAGAATGCGATGCTGTCACCATCTTCTTATCAGCCAAATCCTGCAGCAGGAAGGAGTTCAGACATTCAACACTTGTATGTGTATGTAAGGAGGCAGCAGACACTGGCCTTGTTTCACCATCTGTAGCCTGACTCTGTTATCATCGGTGTTCTGGACTCCAGAACACCGATGATACTCCAGAATCTGTAGTATAAGCAGGGAAAGACCATCAAGATGGGAGGAATTAGTCTGAGATGTTCTGCTTCACGTTGTGGCTGCGACTTCCTAATTGGATTAGCCTCGGCTGTGTTCACCTCAGAATTGAGTCAAAGAGTTGTTTTGTCCACTTTACTGAACTGCTTCCTCATTATTCTACTGTGGGTACCTTCTGCCTCTAATTCAAGCCACCCCCCCCCCCCCATCTTTTTGGAAAAACAAATCTATGCAAATGCCATGTATTACATTAAATCTACCTCCTTCGCATTCTTAGAATAAGAAAATGATTTAAATGAGATGCAAATGCTGCAGCTCCTTTGGGTGCATGCATTGATTTGCAGACTGCAGGAAATCTTATGGTCACACAAGAGGGCTGGAGGAAAAATGTGACCAGAGTTGCGGGTCACCACAGCAAAGACATGTGTTCCCCATCAGGCCTTGTTGTGGGGGCTGAGCTGCAGAGGAAACAATTAGATCTCCTCTGAAGCTTTTCATATTTATTCCACTTTTCTGAGAAAGACCTATTTGCTCAGGGGCAGGGATCAAGCCCCTCATTGCAACATGTGCTAGCAATGGTTTGTAATTTAGAGACATTGTGCAGCAAAAGCCCCCCCCCCCATGATAAAGGCATTACCTCCTACATCTTACTGGTATTTGAAATATCAACTTAATCTGATTTACCTGTATATCCATAATTATAGAGCTGCCTCTAATTCAGTCAGTGAATCACATGCCTTGTCTCTTGTCTCAACAATCTGTGCTACAGCTGGAATGTCAGGGGGTGTTGCATCCCCTTATGGGAAAATGGAAACATTCTCTAAGCTGGTGAAATTGGCCTGTGGGCTAGTCCATCTGGAAGGTCAGAAACCTTGAGGATTACACGGGCACCCCTGATATACGATCGATGGCTGCAGTCCATGTGAGTCCGCTGACTATAAATCCCATGTTCCCCCTACTTGGTTTTTTTTGCCATTGTTGTGTCTTGGATTACTGATAAATCGCTATATAATGATGTTTCAAAAAAATGCTGTACACATGAAAATGTTCTTTTCATGATCGATTAATTTATTGATGAAATTTCTTTGGTCCACGCAGGCTAAACTGACGGACGGACAGATAGACAGAGTTCGAGTTGCGTACCTGTGTCTCCTCGGGGCCTTTGGACAGCCGTCTGTGGTCACTACGCCATGGGTGATCCACTGTGTCAAAGCTCTAATGTCGATTTAATCAAAGCGATAAATGTAGCGGTGGAAATATAAAAGCGCACCAGTTGGACTTCACAGACTCAGACATTCGTGGACACACGATACCGACACAGGTGTTTGGTCTCTGAGGTGAGGACGACACCTCATCTAAGTCCATATTGGCCTTTTCTCTCTCACACACACACAAGCTGCAGCTGTGTCCTGTTTAGACACACGTGTTTGGACCTCAGGCCTGAGACGTCTCATTCCTCTGACGTGAGGCAATAGCCCAGGTGTCGGGCCCAGAGACCCCTGAGATGGCTGGAGGTCCGAACCGTTCTGTTCTCAGGCTGTGATCACCCCCCCCCCGGGCCTCCATCACACACCCACAGACTCCTTCAGACACGCCACCGATCGTTAGCGGCCCTCGCTCTGTCAGACGTTTGGCACGTGCCTCTGCACGTGCTGTGTGAAGATAAAACCGGTTCACGCGCAAATTAGCGCGCAGTCTAAACATTCATTCTGATGTAAACTATATCTCAAAAGCGAGGAAATGAGTCTTGGCAGAATGTCCAAGCGAAGAGGAGCAGAGAAACAAAGCGAACGACACGACACGACAATGTTTTTTATCGCTCTGCCTGATCGATCTGATCTCTGCACATGAGAGATTTGAAGCAGAGGAGTCAGAGGAAGGTGTCCCACCAGACGAGCCTTTAATGTTCTTTATGAAATTACTGCTCATTCTTTATTCGATAGCATTTATTCATATGCTCCACTTGCAGCTTGGACGGCCTCGTTCTCTTTCCTGTAACTTTCAGCGTATCCGTTTCGGATCCTGCAGAGTCAGCTGCACGTGGGACGATTCCCTCCGGCCACAAATTCCGAAACCGCCAGCAGATCTAAACACACTCCAATTGATCTCTAAACATCATCTACGTGTTTATTTATTCTGCCTGAGGACATTCATCTTAGAATCCTCATTGTCCCCAAGCTGCCCCCCCCCCCCCCCCCCCCGGAGCGCTCAGCCCTGTTTTTCCTCGGGCATCATGTAGAGGGAATCTTCACGAAATGAGTCCAATAAAAACACATTAGCTGGGAGGAAGAGAAGAAGGACTGAGCTTCCTTTCCATCTGTTAATTTCTTCCTTCCTCCTCTTCCTGTTCTTTATTTCCTACATTTGCTTTCATTCCCTTCTCCAGATCGGCCATCATCTCTTCCATTTTCCCTTTTTATTGATAACTTTACACCTTCCATTCCCTCGTTTCATTCTTCCCTCGTTCAGCAGCTGATTTGCTGCCGATGTTCTCAGAATAAAGACGTCACAATGCTGCTTGATAGTGCCCCCCACCCCATTTCTTCGGGTATCAGCTCTCGCTGGTCTCCATGACTACAGCTGTGAACTTGTTTTAGGACATATTCTGTTGAAATATTGGGCAAAACACAGTTTCGAGTGTCTTCACCCTTATTTCGCGCGTCCTCCTCGACATGCCGGCTCACAAACACTCAGCAGATAACCAGGAAGTGTTACCATGACAGTTGTGAGAATATGGCGGCACCCAGTGTGGTCCAGAGACGCTGCTGTGGAAGTACGGGGGGCTGTCAGAGTTCCGTCCCACATGGATGACATCACAGAATAAGGCTCAGACTGCACAGCGTCGGTATTCTTTCGCCACAGCCGTCTGTGTTTGTATTCCAGTGTTATCTCTGAGGAGATACATATACAAACACTATGGGGGGGGCATTAACGTTGTTTGCAGCAGAGTAAACAAAAAAGAAGCGTGGAAGCAGGATTTATGTGCAAAAAACAATTTGTGTACCAATAGCTATTTTAAATATCTTCATCAGAATGAAGCAAAACGTGAAGCAGAAAAAAAGGATTCATTTAATCCAAGTTTTATATATTTAGGGAATATTCAAGTCTTGTTTGTCTTACTCAGTTTCTGTAAGGACGTCCTGAGGCCCGTCGGTTTTTCCAGACACCGAGTTAACAAAGAGGAAGCTTCCGGCCAGTCATGTATTGATTTATTTTATTCCCCAGTGAGGTCAAATGTTTGTGCACTGGGCTGTCTGTTCCCATCCTGTTCTCAGTGGGTCTCTCCCAAAGTGTCCACCCCAGGGGACAGACCGGGTCCAGATGAAATTTATGGCGTCAGACGGTGGAACTTTAAATATCTCTTTGATTTTGGAATGAGAAATGCAAACACACCCACACGGTGGGTCGACAGAACGAATGCATTTGTGTGTTTTAACAACTTGAGCTGTGAAAACCTTCAGTGTTCCCTGCTATACAGTTAAAACCAGCTCTCTCCTCATCAGGATTCACGCACGGCAGGTTTAATGAGATTCCCAAAATCTTCTTCACACATTCCTACAGCTGCAGCCGATGAAGCTGCGATGCCTCCGTCAGGGACAAGGGTGATATATGAGGGGTTAATGTTTGGCAGAGGTAGTAAAAGACTGAAATATGGGCAAGTATTGAGATCCGGCATCTTATCGGCTCCTTACAGGATTCAACACACACAGGTGTGTGTGTGTGTGTGTGTGTGTGTGTTTTGCTGGGGGGGGGGGGGTAGATGCTTAGATTTATTAGGTGTTCATGGGAAAAGTATTTTTATGCATCAGGATTACAGTACAGTATGTGAGTCCAATGGAAGTCAATGGGAACAAAAGCCACTCACCAGATTGTCCTTTTTTTTATGCCTCCATTGTAAGTAAATGGGAAAATCCAGATTTCTTTTGTAGCCAGACGGGTATCTGGATCACTCTCAATATTTAATGGGATTTTTTTCCCATCAAGTTCCATCCAGCAGTTTGTCCGTAATCTTGAGAACAAACAGACAAACAAATAAATGGCGTCAAAAAAATAACCTCCTTGACGGAGGTGGATTAAACCTGCTCCACAATCCATTCCAGATGATACGACCACTGTGTGTGTGTGTGTGTGTAGGTGTGTGTGTGTGTGTGTGCCCTTCAAATGAGGTGAGAGGTGACTGGGGGAGAAGCAGACGCAGGTGTGTGTTGGGGGGGGGGGCTTCATTACAGTTTTCCAGTTTTTCCTCCATTCCACTTTAACAATCAGGTTCTCATGTCAAGTCACTTGTTTTTTTTGCCGTCTAGTTGGACCTTCATATTCTCTGTTTGGATTGATAGCATCATTTTCTATTTTTAGATCCTTCCACACACATCTCTACCTTCGCTTTATTCTCATTTATTTATTTGAATGACATTAAATACAGTAAAACAAATATATTTCTGTAATTTTATCCAGGAAATATGTCCGTGAGTGACATGGGAAAAAATATCGCTGTGGTTCGTGTGTTGTCATCTTGGAGAGTTTAGACAGCCTTCATAATGGCCTGATTGCACCCAGATGTAAACCAGTCACCTCACGTTGCCACACACACACACACACTCACACACACATATCTGTTGAGGCTTAAACTGTTGTTAGACTGCGTTTATCTAAAGCTGCAATGATAATAAATACAGCAGTAATTCTGGCAGGCTATGAAAAGAAAGTGTGTGTGATTCTGGGACAGATCGGAGAGGACATCAAAGAGAGACACGTTACAGTTTAATAAGAAGTCTGGACGCTTCGGTGGAAAATGAAACTAAGTGCCTGTCTGGTCATCATCATGCTGAACGTAGTGTTGATATATATATATATACACACATACATATATATATACATATATAGATATATTGTAGAATGGAAAGCCTTCTGATGTTTCCATCGTAACAGTAAAGTAAATAAAAGGGTGTTGACTTGACTACCTTCAGCACCTGACGGATTTGAATCAGGCGGTACCTTCTGGGGATCACTGCTGGCCCGGGAGCCCCCCCTGCCTGCCTCATTTCCTTCCCCCCCCCTAACACGAGCAGATCAGCTGATTGATGGCTTGTCGTGCCCCATTAGGGAACTCAAGAGGTTAGGAGGCCGGAGTTATGACATGGGCCATTAGTAACAGAAAGAGAAACAGAGTGGCCCGGACAGATACAGTAATGGAAAAAGGTCAAAGGGCAGCGCAAAGTCCTGACCCGTCTTCACAAACAGAGAGCTGGCACGTTCAATGACTGCAGGATGTCTGAGAACTTCCTGCAGAGTCCAAATGTTCCTACTTGTCGTTTCTTCCTGCTGCACAGCTCACTGAACATTGTTTTTTTTTTTTTAAGTTGGTACTTATGCTTTCCCTATATATTGCAATTTATTTTTACTTTTTATTTCTCAAAACAAAAGACAGTTACACATGAAATCCTGAATATTAATATCACTATATAAACACAAGTCTACAGGTGTGGTGCTCCCGTTAGTCCGCTCACAGCCCCCTCCTCTCCCTCCCTCTCCAGGTTTGTTCCAGGAACAAATGTAAAATGAATCATTAATTAATTATAATTAATTTAAGATTGAGACATTTTACCTCTCTATACACACACGCGTGCAGAATTAGTGAGAGCAGGGTCGCATGCGGACACAGGAAGAGAGGGAATGCAGGCTGAGAAGGGATACAGAGGGATTCAGGAACACTTGAGAGATTACTGGGAAGAGCTGACTGGGAGCAGATGGGAATGGGAGTCAGGAGGCATGAAGGAAGTGAAGCTGTGGAGGATTGAGATTTAGCTCTGGAGGAGAAACAAATGATACATTTCCTCATCCGGAATAAAATAAAACTTACTGGGATCTGATTATATTTAGACATATTCTGAAACTTTATACTGGAAAGACCTGCTTAATTAATGCACTTTTCATGAGCTTGACGATTTACAACTGTGGGGGGGGGGGAACTTCTTCCACATCAACAGAAGTAAATAACAACAACTTTAACATAATTAACACGTGTTATTTTATTTTATCAAAGCAAATATGTTGGCAAAAATCAAAGCTATATGATGAAGAAGAGCAGGACCCCCCCCAGGAATAATCTCAGTAGTATTGGTGACTCATGTGAAGCAGGATTTTACCACCATAATATCATGATGACACCTTCAACATGGTTCTAATCGAGCTCATTAGCCTCGATTACTTGTTTAGCTCTAATTAGCACGCAGACATTCTGTCCTAAGATGTTGATCGTGCAGCTAATCTTTCATTGGGAGGAAGGCCGTGTGCAGCCCAGCTGAGTGAACTCTACAGGGTTGCCAGGCTGGTGCTACCGCCATCGTGGTGAGAAGGATACTGCGGCGTTCTAATGAGACAGAGGACAGAAAATGTCCTCTGTCTGTTGTCGCTCTATAGACAACAGCTGCTTCAAGCGGAGACAAAACACACACCTCCTGTTCCAAAAGCCCAAAACACAAGATACATGCACACAGTTATGTAGAAGCTCAGCCAAGTTTTCAGCTCACACTATCGGCATCGGATTTGTTCTGTGAGATTGTTTGAGTTGCTGTCTGATGTTGTTTAGGCTCCCTGCAGCTTTATTAATTCCTTTAGAGCCCTTTGGCTCTTTCTTCATGCAACAAGACCAAGAGCGATTTTACTCTCGGGACAAACAACATCCTTGAGTTTGTTGGTTCACACAGGAACACTGTCGGCCCCCCAAAACCTCAGAGGTCATCACACACGGGATTCCCAGAGTTTCTTCGCCCTCACATGTTTTTCAACCCCCAAAAATATGCTTTCCTTCTATTATTCCATTTCCCATGATCGACTCCTACTCATGGATTCTGTTCCATCTCTGTTCCATCTCTGTTCCATCTCTGTTCCATCTTTGTTCCATCTCCGTAATGTCAACGACAGGTCATGTTCTGAAACACGTGTGTGTGTGTGTGTGTGTGTTGGAGGTACCTGTTGGCTGTGATTTCTTACACCCTTGCACATGTGCTGAACAATGCCACAAAACTATTAACCCTTTGTGGAGTGTGTTTCTTTGATTCCTGTCGTTTTCACCGTTAAGAGAGGACAAATAAATGATTTACTGCAGAGTCTGAAGAAACATAAATCTATCTCCAAGGAAGAAAGACAAATATGTATCAATACATTTTATATGTTTATATTGCAGATTGGGACGCTGTAGGGTGTTTCAGGCAGAAATAAGGCCTTTAATTTGCCCTAAAAAGTTGTTTAGCCCCTCTGAGTATCTTGTTTATTAAGGAGATATTTCACAGTGTCCACATCGCTCTTTGTGCTATATCTGGGTCACCCTTTAAGTTGTGTGTAAAATGATCCATTTTAGGAAGCAGGTTTCAAACTATATCCAGGCAGATTGCTTTTTGTTTTAAAGAATAAAGTAAAAATTTTTACAAGAATCTCTCACTGTGTTTGTTTGCTCGCTTCCCAAAAGACTGAGAAGAACCAAAAGGAGTTCCGTTACGTTAAACTATATTCCTGATATGAAACACAGCAGTGTATTCTCCTCCAGCTGTTCTCTGATACTGGACCGTTTAAATACACTGTCCCACCACTAGATGGGGCCAAAGGCGCGGGTCCGTACACGAAAGAAGAGGTGTTTGTCGCCCCCATGCGACGCAGTCAGGAAACACAAGCACGAGTTTCCAAATGAAAATATGAGGAATGTTTGTTTTGAATGCTAAAGATCACACTCTGTAATTTACCTAAGAAAACTACACACGATGTGAATTTAGCTTTCAACTAAACCCTGAACACTCATCAAAGTGGGCGTTGTAGGTTATTTGTAGTGTCGTACCATTTACTTGAAGTCGATCAAGTCATTTTTATTTCTGTCTTTCTGATATCAGGGTCAACCTGGGCCTCATGGTCTTCAGGGCCCCCGGGGGCCTCCGGGGAGAACAGGCGATTCAGGCATACAAGGTCCAAAGGGGCAAAAAGGTGACCATGGCCGCGGAGGCATTATTGGTCCGAAAGGAAATGTGGTAAAATGATTTTTATTTTCTATTTTTGTCCGGTATTTAAATGTCACAGCAATCTTGTGCATGTTTTGGTTAAATGTCTCATCCTTGTGGCTCCAAGGGAATGACGGGTGTTCCTGGATTTTCTGGAAACGATGGAATTCCTGTAAGTTCATCAGTAGAATTGTTAGAATTATAACTTTGAACAGAATGTTCTGATTTGACGTTGACATTGCAGGGCCACCCAGGACAGGCCGGTCCCCGGGGGAAACCGGGTGCCGACGGCTGTAATGGGACACGAGGAGAATCAGGCCTACCGGGACAACCTGGCTACGTTGGCGCCGCTGGCTTTCCTGTCAGTATTGATCGTATTTCATTCGTTACAGTTGGATTTCCTTGAAGTGACTCGCACGCTTGATTTGTTTATTTGCCGTCTCAGGGACACGCAGGAAGGAAAGGAGCCAAGGGAGACTCTCTGGCGCTGAGTGTGTACATGGAGCGCTTCAGGGTGAGGAGGGCTGCTGTGATGTTACGATCTCTAACAGCCGTCACTGCAACAAACACAAAAACATTCAATTGTTTGTGCCACTTCAAACCTATCGCGAGGCTTTGTTGTTAGAGTTACAACCATGTTAAAGATCCATCCATCTTCAGCCGCTTATCCGGGGTCGGGTCGCGGGGGCAGCGGCCTAAGCAGGGACGCTGTTCAAGATCTTCTAATCAAATGAGTTTGAATCTGACTTCCGTCTGATTTGCGAATGAATGGGAAATTTGAATCTGAAGATGAAGGAGCCCGAATGTGATGAAGCTGCGCTGATGATTTCACATTGCTGCAGATTGATCTGATGAGTCTTTGTCCGTCTCTCTACAGGGCGATCCAGGCACATACGGGAACAACGGAATATTTGTAAGACCGTCACATTTCCTCATTCAGCATATTTGAATCTTATTTTTAGTCCGTTTTCTTGTGTTGCAATATTTCTCATCTTTTATGTTTGTCAGGGGCCTCAAGGGGACCGAGGATGGCAAGGTAACAGAGGCCTCCCGGGGCCAAAGGTCAGTGTTTGTCTGAGTGGGAATTATTCAATTCGCTATTTTGCCAAATGCTGATTGGGATCGTGTCTGTGTCTTCTTGTAGGGGCCCCCAGGCGCCCGTGGGCCAAAGGTAAGACAAACAGTGATATCAGTTTAATGTGGTATCGTATTAATATTTGCTGTGTGACTGGGTTAATACTGCATGACATGAATGCTGGCTTGTGTTTCTGGGCAGGGCGCAATGACCAAAGTGTTAAAGGGGGTCAAAGGAGACCAGGTGAGTCGCCGTGCTGGTTCCTCTTCAGTGTCACGATCTAATATAAATATAACAGTCACAATGTGGACATTTCTGTATAATGTCCTTCGTTACTTTGACAGTTCTAGCACATTTCTATTTGAAGCGATTTTTACTTTACGTGAGTATTTCTACTAACGCTGGCTAACTGTGGCCGCTCTGCCCGCGAACACTGCAGGGCGACATTGGGCAACCAGGGCCTCAAGGGAACTCGACTCATCAGCAAATACTGCCCCCCTTCGGCCCCCCGGTCTGTACCTCAGCACAGACGCTCATGAAAATCAAGCGTTTTATGGCTCCTTTCTGTGTGCCACTAATATCTCGTTACTTTAGGGACCCCCTGGAAAGAAAGGGCTGAAAGGAGAAAGAGGAGATTTGGTACAAGGCCTCTTATGATTGGACACATTTCCACATTTCCACATGCACTCATTAGATTATTATTGGCTTTTCATTATGTCCTTTCTGCTCATCTTCTTTTTGATTGTTAGATTTATATTGACCACAAAGGAGAAACGGGTGTGGTGGGTTTTCCGGGACCGCGGGTGAGCGCCGCCACGTTCGTGCACGTTTAGCCAGCGCCTGCCCTCTGGCCACAGGTTCAGGTTGTATAAAGATGTTTTGGTACTGTTCTAGGGTACGTTTGGAGCAGACGGAGGTCCTGGACTAAAGGTGTGTTCCTGAAGGTCAAAAATGTTATATCGTTGTTTTATGAAGTCAAGTTTGTCTCTAAATGATGGCGATGTTTTAGGGGGATCTCGGCGAACCGGGACCAAAAGGCAGAGACGGTCTTAAGGTGAGAAGGATTTCTGAGAATTGATTATGCGTCTAAATATCCATCAAACTGACCAAAAAAAACTGTAGGCTGGTTGTAATTTCTGAGTAAATAGAGAATGATGTAGTTTCACACATTAAACTAAAATAATCATCCATAGCTCCGGGTAGACTCTCTGCAATTGCAGCGTACATATCAATCAATCAATCAATCAACCAATAATATTTGTAATATGAATATTAATTATGCATTTTTAATAAGAGCTTGTGATTACATTGTACTGCAGTATTGCTGTTTATTTGTGTGATGCTGGACCTTTTGACTTTAATCAAAATTCAACTTTCTTGGGACAAATTGCTAACATGCTAACTTATTGAATAGTTTTAATATGCAAGGGATCAAAAATAAATCTATTAGGGGGGAAAAATCATAGTTGTGACTTATGATGATTTAGTTTAATACAGATCATCCATCCATCCATTTTCATCCGCTTATCCGGGGCCGGGTTGCGGGGGCAGCAGCCCAAGCAGGGAAGCCCAGACTTCCCTCTCCCCGGCCACTTCTAGCTCTGCTCGTGTTATCCTTACACCCCCCCAAGGCTCCGAATGTTTGACCGAACCATGACTGATGCGATAAAACAAGCACAGATTGCATTCAGCTAAAGTCGTTCTTGAGACGCGTGTCACTGCACGGCTGACGCTACGTCTGTTCCAGGGAGTCAGGGGTGACGTAGGAGTGCTGATTCCATCAGGATCTTGGCCCTGGTCTTCAGGAGGTGAGAGGAATGCGATACACGTCAGACTGGGTGACGATGAAACCCGCTGTCTGTGAATAAACGGCTGCTGGCGTGAAACTCACTGAAGTTCAGCTTCTACTCCAGAGTTCAGTCACATTTACTGTCACTGCACTACAGTCAATGTACAACAAGAAGAAACTCTGTATGGCCAGATTCATTACTAATATAATGTAATAGATTACAGCAGTTACAGCTTCAGTGATGTAAGAGGCAAAGATGTCTGGAAATATACTCAGATATATATATCAGATACTGATATATGTTTTGTTTTTTCATTATCCTTTCTCATGATAAGCCGGTCCTTCCGGTCCTGCTGGTGAACAGGGTCCACAAGGCGAGAGGGGTTCAGTTGGAGACCAAGGGTTCCCCGGACCACCAGGATGGTCAACCTTTGACTCCCAGCAACTAGGTGTGTGATCTGAAGCTGCTCGGTGAGATGAATCCAAGATGTCTGTCACGCTAACACGCCGCGGGGTGAAGGACCGATCGACTTCAGTACCGGAAAAAGACAAAACGCAAACCTGCAGTTCACTTTGTGTGACGAGACACAGCCATTTTTGTTATTACTTTTAGATGCAACACAGTTAATACGGTCAGAACTGCTGCCGTGGCGGTGAATGAAGGACCCCCCCCCCCCCCAGATTTGGTTATAGACAGAGGTTGATAAACGGCGCAGCCAAGCAAACTTCAGCCTCATCCCAAATCCTTAAATAGCCTTTATTTTCCTCCCATTCCTGTCAGTGTTGGATTTCACGGGACCGTTTGGTAAAAAGGGGGAGAGGGGAGACAAAGGCCAACAAGGGGAGAAAGGATATCCTGCCCTCACTGCAGGACCGGCAGGTTTAAGGGGGCGCCCAGGAGCCAGGGGGCCCCCAGGACCCAAAGGCACATGTGAGTGAGCGAGTGAGCGAGCGAGTGAGTGAGTGAGTTTCCATGTTTTAATATTTTTAAGATGAGGTTTTACACATTTATACACATCTCTCTGAATTTAATTGATAATTATTTTACATTTCAGTACTTATATTTGTTTACGTCTCACAGGGGGCGACTTCTTCAAAGGCGCTCCTGGTGGGCGAGGACGGCCCGGCAATGCTGGCTTTAAAGGAGTGACAGGTGCGGCATTCCTTTTTTTTGATGCACTGTTGATTGAAAACAATGATACTGTCATAAAACTGCATTCTCTGTGCTATAGAAATGTGTAAATCATCAAGTATTCGTCGCTACATAACAATATAATACTCAATCTCCAGTTGGTTAAATGACAGATAGATAACGTTGGTTTGGTTCTTGCACTCACAAACCATGTTTCTGACCTTTGTAATGCTGTCCACACTTAGGTGACCATGGGGAGTGTGAATGCAGCGTCGTACATTCTAAACAAGGGCCACCTGGCCCTGCTGGTTACCAGGGTGATGATGGGATGACTGGAGAGTTTGGTCGAGAGGGGGATGTTGGAGATCCTGGACCCCGAGGAGAGGATGGATTCCCTGTGAGAATAATGGGCTCAGATCATCTTTGTCGCCTTTTATTCTTTCCTAGTTTCCTCTGACTTGTCTCTGTCTCTGTCTCGCAGGGACCCGATGGTCCCACTGGTGTGTCGGGACCAAAAGGTCAAAAAGGCCGCGAGGGTGTGGCCACAGAGAAAGGTGGAGTGTACCAGGGACCTAAGTGGGCTCCAAAACAGACCAATGACTCCTGATGATTGTGTTTTCTTATGTGTGCTGATGCATGCGTTCCTGTGTTGGCTTTGTACGTCTTTGGGTCACTACAGGATACACTGGAGACACGGGGTCTCCTGGGCAGGATGGTGAGCCCGGAGCACAGGGTGCGCCAGGCTGGACTGGTTTGCCCGGTTTCCCTGGGAGTCACGGTCTTCCAGTGAGTCAGTCTGTCAACGCAGTTGTGACACTTTCACCGTATGGATCTGCTTATTTCAGTGACGTGTGCGCATCATGGTTTAATCTAAAGTAGCATCCTCTTTTTGTGTTTTTTTTGTTTTCTTGAAATGATCGCACTGGCTGATGTCATCAGGGGGACGCCACACCCGGACCACGTGGAGACAAAGGTTCCCAAGGTCTCCCTGGCCGACCCGGTGCAGCTGGGTTTAGGGGCGAGCCAGGTGAAGACCTGTGGGGCATCAAAGGCCAACGTGGATTGCCTGGTGACGACGGCCTTGCAGGCTATGAAGGAGTTCCAGGCACACCTGGGAGCCCAGGTATGAGGCGTCGCTCTCCGAGGCCTGGGCAAGATGCTGCTGCATATTTCTCCTTCAAACTCTTTTCTTTACAACAATTATAACTGTTTTCACTCTGCAAAGTGTGTAATGTTACCTCACCTCTCTCTGCACTCTCTTTTGTAATTTGATGCAGTGCAGCGGAATGAAAATGGATGGCTCCTGATATTTAAAAACAGAACGAAAGCATGAGGAGTGTATTTTGCTGTTATGTACACGTTTCTCTCTGCGCCTGTTATAACCTCGATGCACCGGTTGCATCCCTCAAGCCAGCTGCAGCAAAGCTTGTTTGAGATAATGCTCGTGCTTTTGAATAACTCTTGTTACGAATGCCTCTCTCTTTCATTCTCTCTCTCTCTCAATTGCAACTGAAAGGCGGCTGTAGTCCGACAGGAGATGGAGGACAGGTGGATTTGACAGGTAGCTGGTATAATAAGGTCTTCGCCTTATTGCTCCCTTCCTTCCGTTGTTGTGCTTCGCCTTCATTTTATTTGACTTGTGTGCATGAGGATTTTGGATTGGTGGAAGTTTGAGATTTATCGAAATGAGATGTCAGCTAATGTTACAGTAACAATCTGTTCTGAGGAACAGTCACGCTGGGCAGCAGACAAAAATCACACAAATAGTCATTTCCACAAATACTGTTTTTTATGTAGTCATGACTCCGCCCTAAAGGTTTTGTTGTTTTCCTTGCAGGCCCTTGTGGTTCTATTCCAGGGCCTCCTGGGCCTCCAGGACTTCCAGGTCCTACTGGATTGCCAGGTTTTCCAGGTAAAAAAAGAAAAAAGAATGCTGAATGCTGCTTGGAGAATAGGTGAGCATGTGTATAATCTGTGAATGTGTGAAACACAGGTTTTCCAGGCCATACAGGATTCCAGGGTTCTCTCGGAGTCAATGGAGAGAAAGGAGAAGCAGGAGAACAAGGCATAGGTGGTCAACCTGGACCACCTGGTAAGCAGTGATGAGAAAATACTTACTGGCAAGAGTGCAATACTGTATACGTGATTGATTTAAATAGTTCCTGTAGTCCAGATTATTTTCAATTCAATTCATTTTTATTTCTATCGCACCAGATCATATCAGAAAGTTATCTCAAGACACTTTACCAGTGTAGCAGGAAAAGACAGAAGCCACCTTGTCCCACAAGAGCAATCACTTTGGCAAGGGAGGCAAGGAAAAAGCTCCCTTTAACAGGCAGAAACCTTGAACAGAACCTAAAATGCATAGTGGGCAGAAAGGGTCAAGAAAGAGAGAAGAGAGAATGACAGAGGGAGAGACAGAGACAAGACAGAGTGATGGACACTTTTATTTTATGATCATTAATGTTATCCAATCTAGGGTTTCCAGGTGCCCGTGGTACATTTGGGGTTCCTGGCAGCAAAGGTTCATTGGGAGTTCCGGGATTACCTGGTTTATCCGGCCGGCATGGGGCACAAGGTGAGAAGGGTGATCACGGAGAGATCTTGGGAGCAACTCCAGGATCTCCCGGTGAGCCGGGATTGCCTGGGCTTCCAGGGGATAAAGGTCAGCCTGGCAATGAAGGAGAGCCGGGCTATCCAGGTTAGCCATGCCTTCATGTTGTCACTTATAATGCCCATATTCACATATATAATTTCAGTTTGCATGATTCAATTCCAACAGCTATTATCTTCTCAAGGCGCTTTTTAAAAATAGCAGGTATTTGCTCGTGTTTATATTAATCCACTTTTCCAGGAATGGATGGCATGTTTGGGATCGTCGGCATCAAGGGTGAAAGTGGCCCTGCAGGCTTTCAAGGGGAGGATGGACGGCCTGGACCAGAGGGCGACTACGGCTACCCTGGTGAACGTGGGGATGTAGGTCGCCCCGGTCCACATGGTGACATTGGACAGCCAGGTTAGACAAATACGCACCAATACACTAACACTCACCAATGTCCTTGTTTGTTTTTGACATGTTCTGGCACCTAATCCTGCTCACCAGGTTTGCCTGGAGAGAGGGGAACTGTAGGAGACCCAGGCCCCCCAGGTCCAATCGGATTAAAAGGCTTTCCAGGGGCATTTGGTTATGATGGTGCCATTGGAGAGTCTGGCCCAACAGGTGACCCAGGACCGGCTGGTGTAGCTGGGCAACCAGGACCTTCAGGAATGAAGGGTTTGTTCCTCAGATCTATGCAAATTCCATATTACTAAAGATAATAAGTGAGACATATTTATTTTCTGTAACTTTTCATCATCCCTTTCATTTCCAGGATACAAAGGCTCTCTTGGGATGGCAGGTTTTGAGGGGATCAGGGGTGACAAAGGGGTGAAGGGCTTCGGTGGCCAGACTGGAGAACCTGGAGGGCCCGGCCAGCTTGGGCCCGAAGGAGTGACAGGTGACAAAGGAGATAAAGGTGAGATGGTCTGTAAATTAAGTGGGTCCTAAGTGTGCTGAGACTTAAACACACACTTTATCAATGTGATAAAAATGGTCGTTACCATGACAGGTGACCGTGGCTTGAGAGGCCCCCCTGGGGAAAAGCCTCAGATAGCCCACATAGTCGTTGACATGAAGGGAGCAAAAGGAGACTATGGATTTCCAGGACATCATGGATTTCCTGGGCCAAGAGGCATGTAGCCACAATCTGATTTCCTTCTTACGCTGTTGTCAGACGCTTCACTTCTTGACATCCTTCTCTCTTCCGCAGGCGCTAAGGGATTTCCTGGTGTACCAGGATTTGAAGGATTTCACGGTCTTCCTGGAGACCCCAGCAATGACAAGGGTTACCTCGGAGATCCAGGCGCACAGGGTCTGCCAGGGATGAAAGGAATGCCAGGCCAAACAGGAAGTCGAGGAATTTCTGGTTTTGATGGAATGTCTGGTAGCAAGGTAAGTTAATCGGCCACCTGGGATTCATCCCTTGACTTCTGAGCTTCCATCAGCTCTGCTGGGTTTCAATGTGAGGGTTGTTTTGCTTCATAATCATCACTCTCATTATCTTGCTTTGCCTCGCATAAACGGTGGCTAACAATCGTTTGTGGACTGGAATACGTAATCGGAAGATTTTAAATGAAGACCCGTTAGACTGGTGTCAATATTCCTTAAGTGCTTAAGATGATACTATTAATTCAGGATAAATGACTGGAAAAAACTAAAACCGACATTTGTCTTTTGTTTGTTTTTGTTCCACCTAATCTTGTTCAGGTGGAACAATTTGATCAATACTTTTCCAAATACATGGACTCATTGAATGTCATTTTTCATTCTGCTTCTACTTTGTCTGTGTCATTTGATTATTGTTTATAGCTTCAAAAACAAGTCCAATGCATTTCTTTTTGTTAAATGTCCATTAATGACTTTGCAGGGAATCAAAGGAAGCCCCGGTGCGTACGGCGCACCGGGAGAAAAAGGAAGGGGCGGAGTTCAAGGTGAAAGCACAAATTTAAACTCAACACATGGACATCGACATGCAATAATTAAGTGACCGTGATGAAAACTGTTTCATCAAAATGTTGCACATGTTTTATATGAATACAGGTGAGAGAGGCCCTCGCATAGACCTTCCAGGAGTTACTGGTTTGAGAGGCGAGGACGGTAATCCAGGAGAACCAGGTAGCTCATGTAGCTTCTGTTGCTTCTTCTCTGGTAATGGACAATCAGAAACCGTTCTCCTGACTGACACGTTGTGTTAAATACAAATTTTATAGGTCAGAAAGGATTAATTGGACAAATTGGAGACAGAGGTACGCCTGGATTGAATGGTATTGGCGGGAAAAGGGGCGACTCGGGGGATTTTGGAATAACGGGAACTCCAGGTAAGACACTCCCAGTAACCTCCTTATTGCACACTGTCCAATGAAAGTAGGTCATTTTATCTTGTACTTGATGTTACAGCAGAATAATGATCCGAATAATAACATTTTTGTTCTCTACAGGCACAGATGGGCAGAAGGGAACTCCTGGCATTCAAGGTCAGAAAGGCTTTCCGGGAATTCCTGGAAAAGAGGGACGTGAAGGTTCTCCTGGTTTCCCGGGAAATAAAGGTAACACGATTAGACAGGCCCCCCTTTTTTTTAACTACAAGTACTATCCGAGTTACAACTGAGATTGGTTGATATACTTTGTTTCTGCCATATTACGCCATTAAATCAATGCACATGTGCACACACAGGGTTCGCTGGCTTGAAGGGCCTTTATGGGTTGCATGGACTGAAGGGACAGAAGGGTATCCCCGGAATATCAGGTATTTAATGACATTTCCATAAATCACATCATCTCTCTGTCTACCATTCACAAGAAGAATATAACATGAATGTAATATGTTGAGGGCAGCAGGGTGGCGCAGTGGTAAGCGCTGTTGCCTCACAGCAAGAAGGTCACAGGTTCGAATCAGATTTGGGGAGGAGTTAGCGTGTTCTTCCCGTGTCTGCGTGGGTTCTCTCTGGGTTCTCTCTGGGTTCTCTCTGGGTTTTCTCTGGGTTCTCCGGCTTCCTCCAACCGCCAAAAACATGCAAATGAGTCAAACTGTTGGATATTTTATGTCCATTCGGCTGTACAACAACAGCAGTAATGAATTTAGTTTGTTTTTTCTACTTGAACTCAAGGATGAACGTCTCTCTCTCAAAACACATTTCACTTAAATTTCACACAAAATAGAATAAATGAAGTGTTTGCATGTTATCGTGAAAACGTCTACTTTTTTATGATCCGCATCCAGAAGGTAAGGCGTCTACATATTTCCTGTTATTTAGAGACATGAGTGTATTTAATCAGGTGCAGACACCACTGGGCCAGCTGGGGAACCTGGGGCCAAAGGACCGAGGGGAGAAGACGGCGTCCCAAACGACCAGCCAGGTTATCCTGGTTCAGCTGGTTTGAAAGGCTTCCAGGGACCTCCAGGTCAGCCGTTGTTTTATGCATAAATTAGAGCATCTAAGAAATCTGATGAGCTCTCAATTAAATAATGCTTAATGTTTATATGACATTTGTTTTCTTGCTACCTGCTGATTTATAACTTGGTGCAGTACTAATGTCGCCCATTGGAAAGGAAAGGAAAGTAGAAAGTCAAGCCGATTAGTTACCATCCCCCCAAAAAACATTTCGCTCCAACAGGTTTCCAAGGTCAACCCGGACCGCCAGGATTCCGTGGCCTTCCAGGACCAAATGTGACCACAGACAATCAAGGACTCAGTGGGGATCGTGGTTTTCCAGGACCTAGAGGGTACCAAGGTGTGAAGATTTTAATAAATCCATGACCACAAAACAAATACCATATTCTCTTTGTTATTTTGTCATTTACGAATAGATTGTGCGCGATTTGATCCAGATGTGGCTCGTAATTCAGATCTGGGAAGTTAAAATATTTAGTTTCACCGCATCATTGAAATGGATTTAATTTACTGTATATGTGAAATGAAATATTATAGTTGGTTTAAAAAGTAATAATTGATGAAGCATTGTTATCATTAATTACTGCGGATAAGCACGTAAATGGTTTCAAGAGTTATGTTGGTGGATTCTCATAAATAAAGTTATTAGCTATTTATTTTTGCTAAAATAGTTGCTCAATAGATTTGATCATATTTTTAGCAGATTTCCCAAAACGATTTCACGTTATATACGAATCATATTTATTAACTTTAATTGATTTGTCTATCAGGTTTCCCTGGTGCCAGAGGGTTTTCTGGTGCTAATGGTTCCCCTGGAGAAAATGGTATACCGGGCCTAAATGGATTTCCTGGACTCCCTGGTTGGAAAGGATTCAAAGGGGATCAAGGACCAGTTGGGTACCGGGGGCCGAATGGCATTTCTGGGAAGAAAGGTAAGCAAGGATAAGCATTTTATAACTCGTGTTCAAATTACTTCAGTTCCATCAGTGTCAGGTCAAGTATTTTATAAATCACACACAAAAAAGCATGTGTGTTTTATGGCTGCAGACATTTCGATACTTGGAAGCATTTCAGTCTATTTATGAGTGTTTAAATATATTTTAAATGTTGTTATTATCTATTTATTTATTTTACAATTATTGGGGTTTTGTCTTGGTGAGTTTATCGTACAAAACAAATGTCAGAAAACCCAATACAAATCATTATTAAAATAGAATTAATTAACATTGTGCAATATTCTTAAAATAATCCAAAGATGGCGTGAAGTTCGGAGGTTTGTAGCTTTACGCTCTGCAGAAAGATGGTGATCTCTGTGCACTATGCACCTCAGCATCCATTGACCCCACTCTGTGATTCTACGTGGCTGAGTTTTAGTACTACTAACAGTTGATTGTGGAATATTTAGGAGCCGGGACATTTCACAGCTGGACATGCTGAAATTCGCTGAGCTCCTGAGGGCGTCCTGTTCTGTCATAATATTTATAGAAGTCGTCGGCATGCCTCTGCGATTGATTTCTTTCTTTAAATAATAATAATAATATTGCAGTTGTACCATATTGTGAATAATTTCCCCTTCTATGCTGTTCTTGTTCTTTTAGGGGTGGAAGGAGAACAAGGATTAATGGGAGTTCCTGGTCTGGTTGGTCTGAAGGGAGAAAGAGGCCCATTTGGCCCAAAAGGCAACGCCGGACCTCCAGGTAAGTTACAGACTGAATCTATAGACAGTGTAATAATCACCTGATTTATGCTCATGTGTGTTTTCTTTATTATTTTGTCTTTGCCATTGCGTATTTGATCTTTCTGTACTGCAGGTGTCCGTGGAATCCCAGGCAACCAGGGTTCACCTCCTCTCCCTATCAGAATTCCAGGGGAGAGAGGCCTTCCAGGATCACATGGTATCCAAGGACCAAGGGGGGCTAAGGGGGATCCAGGACCGCACGGCCCTCCTGGAGATTCAGGTTAGTTATAATAACCATAACCTTGCTGTTTAATATCTCAGAGTGAAATGTCCATCTCAGTGACAAACTTCATCTGATGGCTGCACAGGTTTCATTGGACCCATCGGTCTGAAGGGCATGCCTGGGATTAGCGGCACTCCAGGGGTGCCTGGATTCCGTGGAGATTTTGGACAAGTGGGTCACCCAGGTCTGCTGGGCATGGAAGGTACAGTCTAGCACTGTGGGGCAGTTTAGGGTTATGGGATTAAAGACAGGATTAAAGGATTTAAAGTCGGTAATAGTTTGAGTAGGAAACCGTTTACCAAGAGGTTTGTGATTGTTTGTTTTGTGAATGTGGGTTTAGTGAACGAATAAGCGTTGAAAATAGAGGTCCATTCAAAAGAGGAGAATAGAGGTCTTATTACTATGTAATTATCTATTTGTTTGCAGAGGTGTTTATATAAGCACAGTCTGCAGTCAGTGACATTTATCTATCACTGCCACTTAGTTCATTTTACATAGAACAATAGTTCCTTCTTAATCCCTCAATAGGTCACCGTGGCAACCCTGGTGTCCCTGGGTTGCCTGGCATGCCTGGTCGCAGCGTCAGCGTGGGTTACCTGCTGGTGAAGCACAGCCAATCCGAGCAGAAGCCCATGTGTCCTGTGGGAATGTCCAAGCTGTGGGACGGCTACAGTATGCTGTACCTGGAGGGCCAGGAAAAGGCCCACAACCAGGATCTGGGTAAGTTAAATCAGGTGGTTCGGGTGTGTTGATAACATAACCGCATTCTGGAGGTTACAAATATATCTTATGACAAATAATCAAATAATGCTGCAAGCATTATCAGGACATTTAGCAGCGAGTTAGACATAGTCCTGTACAAATTTGATTTTTAAATGTCTATTTTAATTTGTGTTACGTAATGTCTTTTATTTAATCGAGTAAAGAAGCTCTTTAAACAGTTTGTGTATTGAATGTAGCAAATGATCGAGTTTCAAATGACGAATCATTTTCAGGTTTGGCTGGCTCCTGCCTCCCGAGGTTCAGCGCCATGCCCTTCTTGTACTGCAACCCAGGAGACATTTGTTACTACGCCAGCAGGAATGATAAGTCTTACTGGCTGTCTACGACTGCTCCTCTTCCCATGATGCCCGTCGAAGAGGAAGGCATCAAGCCGTACATCAGCCGCTGCTCAGTTTGTGAAGCTCCGTCCGTTGCTATCGCGGTCCACAGCCAGGATATCACCATCCCACAGTGTCCCGCGGGCTGGCGCAGCCTGTGGATCGGCTACTCCTTCCTCATGGTGGGGGCTGTGTTATTCGTTACAGACTAATTAAATAGCATCAGGAGCCATGACAACTCATTTTGATTTCATTTTTAATTGAAAGAACGTGTTTCCCACCTCATTTGACTGCAATGAATGGAAAAAAATATATTGTTGTGTTATTTTTCAGATATTATTTTATTTAGTTTTAAACTTGATCTCTATTTTTTTTTAATTTGGACTATATTATATCTCATTGTAAAAAAAAAATCTTAAGGACTTCATGCCATTTATTACGGTGCTGATCAAATATTTTTAATTACCTCTCTGTATTTTTCATTCTCATATATTATACTTTAATAGCTTCAGCTATGACTAATGAGATCAAAGTTGACAAAGTGAATTCATTCATTCAGTCTACGGAACTTGTCCCGGCTTCGCCCGTTAGCTCATCTTTCCTCCATCTTTGTCTCCACAGCACACAGCAGCAGGAAATGAAGGCGGGGGTCAGTCGTTGTCATCGCCTGGTTCCTGCCTGGAAGATTTCCGCACATCGCCATTCATCGAGTGCAACGGTGCCAAAGGGACGTGCCACTACTTTGCTAACAAACACAGCTTCTGGTTGACCACCGTGCAGCAGGCGTTCAACGCGCAGCCGGCCTCAGAGACGGTCAAAGCGGGAGAGATCCTGGCTCGCATCAGCCGCTGCCAGGTCTGCATGAAGAACTTGTGAAAGTAATACAGACTCGCTTCTCTCTGCCCATGTAGTAAAACAAACTGGTTTAGATGAAGGTAAAAGGAAAACTCCTCCCGAGTGGCTCAGACATGCAACAAATGGGTGATGAGCTTAAAATGTCCCACTGGAGGTGAAAGAAACACGTTACGGGAAACCAGGTGTTTTTGTTTTTAATGTGGATTGGTGCTTATTGTTTAACTTATTACCTCAGCTACTATGACACGTTAACCTTAGACTACAGCTCAACCAAAGGCGCCTGTGTGCATGCACTGCTTCTGTTTATCTAGCCGTCGACGTCTTTAAAGCCTTTAACTCTACTTCTCAGCGAACTAAAGAGCGGATCGTCAGCAGAATTATCCCGAACCTTATCTATTGCTACCAGAAACCTTGTTCCAACGGGACTTTCCTATCTGGTGGCTTTATGCATTTATCAGCTACTGCCAAACTGTCTAACCCTTTTGCTTCTCTTACACCATGTGTTCACCACAATGCACTGACTCCCTGTATTTATATCAGTTGAATGAACTTGAGCCCTTTCCCTGAAGCGTTTAGATCTTATCCAACACTGCCCCAAGAAAACAAGACACAGAAAGCCTGCCTTGGATCAATAGTATATCCCCGCTTTGACCACTGGTCTTAGGTTAGTGTTTAACACGTTAGAAAGGAGTTCGTGATCATCTGCATACCCTCGTTTGGAAATAAACCATTTAATCAGACAAGAAATATACTGACAGCCTTTGTTTTTATTGTAACAGAATTATGCTTATTTTCTTAACACGTTTGTGGATTCATTTAGTTGTAAAGATTAAACATTTGTGTTATACTCCTGACTGTGTTGCATTAGTTTCATGAGCTCATCTCAAACAGACCAAACAGCTGGCAAAATATAAATCTTTATTATGAAAGCACAGTCATAAATGCAATTGGAACTCTCACTATTTACACTCGTCGAGTTTCCAAATGTGTCATTTAAAATAGAAAATAGGCAAGTCTAAAAGAAAACTGTGATTAACGGGACCATTAAAATAGAACTAGGATATACAGTGCAGTGCGGCACCCACCGAACGACCAGTGCGGTTAAAGCGTGACATCCAGTGGTTCGACTCGTGGAGATTCTGCCCACGGAATGATAAAGCAACAGAATGAAATGCATATTTTTGTTACTGTGTGCTACCAAGAGGAAAGGTCATTGATGCCACGAGGTCACGACCAAGGCAAGTAGTTCAAACCGTTTCCACTCGGATCGTTGACTATCCTGCAGATTGTCCGTCATTAAAAACAAGTCCCTCCTCCATCCTCTGCAGATTCTAGCAACAGGAAGATCTGCCCCGCTTGTTATTACCTCCCCTACATTCCTCCAGGTCAACTGTAGGAGACCCCTGGTTCTCGTTTCTCTTCCGGATGATGGATGGCAGCACCAGGTCGAACAATGACTCGAACAACGTTTCCACGTTGTAGCCCGTCTTGGCACTCGTCTCAAAGCACATTTTCTCTGCAGGCAGGCTCCCCTTTTCCTCCAGACCCTTGTACCGCAGTATTCTCCCATAAAAGGCCACTGCATCCTCAGGGGCAACTTGCTTGCGCAGCATCACCCCATAGTGGTATCCCGGGGAGGCTAGGGGTGTGGGGCCGGCAGATTTCACCCGTGGCTCGGTCCTCGCCTCTTCATTTGGGTCCGACGCGGCGTCCAACGCCTCAGACAGGCCGGCTTTAAGGTCTGTGAGATCAGCCTTGTTGCCGACAAGCGCGTAAATGCAGTCGTGGTTAGCGGTGTCAGTCAGGGACAGGAAGCGCTCCTCCAGCTCAGCGAGACTCTGCCAGTTTGTGACATCATAGATAAGGATGACAGCCGCTGCACCGCGACAGTACATGGAACCCAAGCCATGGAACTGCTCACGGCCTGAGGAGACAGAGACAAGCCGGGTGTAAGCGATCTGCAGCGGGGACAGATGAACGCGCTTAAACACTGATGATGTTGGAGCAGAGCATCGAACGCAGACAGAAGTCGAGCAAGTCTGGAAAAAACAGAAGTGAGTTTCTGAAATGAGCAGGATTCTTGAGGAAACATTCTGTGTTCAGGTTATTCACTCAAAGACGGAAAAAATATTGTTTTAAAGGCAAATGAAAACTCAAACTCAAAATAATTATTGCTTCTGTCAATGACGCCGGAATCACATGTAGCTGAGATAACGTGCATTCAAACTCGGGATCAGGGTCCCGATCCGATCACGTGATTCTGAATCAGACTACGGTTTCTGGAAAGTACCAATGAGTGAGTGAGGTTGCATTAAAGGAGGGGGGGGGGAGGGGGGGGGCTCACGCCTTCCTGTCTCAGGCCTGTCATGTGACTAAGAGGAACAGGGTGGACGCTTTTTCAAAGGAATTTGAAAGTTAACAGCCTGCCAGGCCTATTATCTGCTGGATGGCTGCCTGTTCCAGATATCTGAAGGACTTCCACGCTCCAGAACTACGACCCTTCTATGTAACAATGACCTTGAATGACTCGGTGCTGCGTATTCCTCTACCGCACCCACAAATAAAATGAATGCATGCTGCGTTCAGAAGTCATGAAAGTTGGGAAACACACAGGAAATGATTCCGTGGTAACACAAACAGCATTTCTTTATCTCTATGGCTCACCAATTCAGTTCACTGAAGTATGTATTTGTGTATTCGCGGTCACACTAAAGTAAACTGGTCCTGCGTATACCGTCGTCCACACAAATGAGCAGTATTCTCGTTTTGTGCCACCAAAACAATACAAATACTATGCGACGTTCTACTGACAGCCACTTGAAGACCGACCAGCCAGCCATAGTAACGAAGCAGTACTTAAAATGAGTATGTAGTTAATTTAGGGCTTCAAAAGTAGGTCGGAGGTGGCGAGTGTGCGTCAGAATTACAGCGGAAGTGCTCAGACGACAAAGGGTTTGGAAGGGTCAGATTATTCCAGTGTTGAGCAATGTAGCGCAAGACAGAACACACACACGCACACACACACACACACACACACACACACACACACACACGCACACACACAAACTATCATTTATTTAGTGCTAATCTGCGTCAAAGATCCTAATTAGTTTTAATCATAGTCAAAACTACTTTGTGAGGAGTTTGCATGTTCTCCCCGTGTCTGCGTCGGTTCTCTGGCTTCCTCCCACAACCAAAAACATGCAAATTAGGTGACCTGGTTACACTAAATTGTCCATAGCTGTGTGTGTGCGTGTGTGTGTGTGTGTGTGCGTGTGTGTGTGTGCGGCCCCGCGATGACCTGGCGGCTTGTCCGGGGTGTGCCCCGCCTCTCGCCCATCGACTGCTGGGATAGGCTCCAGCACGACCCGCGACCCGGTAACAAACATGTTACTTGTTGCTACTAAAATGAAAATATAACTTTATTAGCAAAACAAAACAAAACCTCGTTTGCAGCCTGAAGTCTAAAGATTGTGTGGTCACGTGACGGTGATTGCCTCAGCTGGCGGGGTCACGCGCTCGAAGGTAAACACAACAACAGAAGAAAGCGGAAGCGGTGAGGTTCGCGTTACCGGCTGTGTCCCATATGGAGATGTTGTAGGGCCCCCACTGCTTGAAGAAAAACGCCCCTCCGACGGTGCTGACGGCGTCTTTGAACCTCTTCTCCGTGTACCTGTGGAGCAGCGACGTCTTCCCCACGTTCATGTCCCCCAGGAGTACTATCTTGACGTCGGGCTTCTTCATCTGGGCTGCCGCTGGATCCGGAGCGGCTCCGGTGAGCTTTTAGCTTTATCGTTAACGGAAATCAGGCCGAGCTCGGAGAATCAGCTCCTCTGACGGGCCTCATTTTAGAAACGAAAGTTAACTGGTAGCGCCGTTACTGACCGGGGGGGGGGAGTCATCTCCGGTCTGGGGCTGAAGTTCAGAAAGTAACTTTGACGAAACAGGAAGTAGGTGGGAGGAGCCTCGTAGCCGAACAGGAAGTAGGGGGAGGAGCCTCGCGGGAGTTTTAGCCCAGAGTTTGTAATTCAGGTTCAATTACTCGTCGAGGTGTGTCCTGTCCGGCGGAAGTGTTTTTTGTTATTTTTATTTCATTTAGTAATAATACAAATTGTATGTTCTTTTCTTTAAAAATAAAATAAAATAATTGTTTATTTGGAAAAGCACAAGATACAGAACGTCTCCTCTGGTTACAATTCACTGTCCACATCAGAATTGTGGATAAAACACCTTCAAATGCTAATCCAGGTTTTTAGTAGGTGAACAAAACAAGTGTAATAACAGGTGGATGGGGGTGGGGGGGGGGGGTCACGAGAGAGAGAAAAAACAAACAAAACACACATCAAGGTGAGTATGTTTCCATAAACAAAAACAGAAATGTATGTCATGACAATTATGTCAACTATTTCAATTTACAGAGATGACAGGTTTTACATATTCTGTCCATTTTGACCAGATCCTGAAAAAAGATTCCCTTTGGCCTTTGGGTGAAAGACTTCTCCAGCATGTAAATGAAACCCGTCTGTGTTTGTTATCCTGTTTTCTATTGTCGGTGCTTCAGGCCTTAACCAGTTTCTCGTGATAGTCTTTTTGCTTTGACAGCAGTTTTTTTTATCTTCTTTTCTATGCGGAGTATTTATGTCCTCCCCGTGTCTGTGCGGGTTGTTTCCGGCTTCCTCCCACCTCCAAAAACATGCAACTTAGATAAACTGGTCACTCCAAATGGTCCGTAGGTGGTTTCTGGCTATGTGTGACCCCGCCATGCGCAGTCTAAAGGTTGGTGAGTTATCTTTCTGACAGACAAACAAACGGCGGCGATTACATGACCTCGGCGGATGTAAAAATGGATGGCCGGATAAATGTATGTAAAGCAAAAAACGTGCATTGGAATTCTTGTACTTGATCTAGAGTCACAAAGTACAATGTTAGGAAAAGTAAATCACTGGACAATAGTTGTTATTTACCAGAACAACTTCCAATTATATTTGAAACCAAAGGGACGACATGTGTCTCCCGATGACTTGGTAAGTTTTTATAGAAGCGTTGGAATCAGCTGAGATAGAGGATGGGATACATATGGTTTTAATTAGTATTCTATTTAGCATAATGAAATGTTGATGTTGTACTTGCCTAGTTTCTGAATGACATCACACTTGTGGAATGACCAGCGATATGACCAGGCCTCGCTGAAGCTCTGCAGGGTCACTGCTGTCTCAGCAACAACTCTAAGCAGCTTTAATTGACGATTGGGTTGCTATTTTGGGAATAACGTCCTAAAGGGTTGTGCCACTCCATGAGGAGGAGGATTACTGCCGCAGTCAATGGTACTGGAGGATACACTGATTAATGATTTCGTAAAATGTTGTATACTACATTTGTAGTATGAGAAATGTATGTTGCTCATATTTTCAGTGTTGGTTTATTTGTGTCCTTTTTTTTTACTGATTCATTTTGGATAATTAATAAAATATGGGTTGTTATTTTCATATAACACAAATTACCCAAACTCACACTACTACTGCACTACTTAATCAATGATTAAAAAACTTAAACTTAAACTCTTGTCACACATCCAGTTGTCTCTCTGAGGACAAAGGGTGAAATATTAAACATTTATTATCATCAGTGGTGCAGTACTGCACTTATGAAGATAATATAGCTATTACCTTGCATTTATCAAGACAATATCTGCTGTAAATACTATTCTGTACTACTGGGTATTATATAGTTGGTTTTAGTTTTATTTGAATGAAATCGGACGCCAGTGACCTCACGCCCCTCGCTTTCTTTAAAAGAGGCACAGTTCAGAAATACTACACAGTAATAACAGTTTTGTCTCGGTACTCCCTTTTTGCTGACAGTTCTCTATTGTCCGAGGTAGCTCAAAGGCACCATGAGCGTTTCTTCCTGTGCCGCCGCGCTGGGTTGCGGGTTCGGCTTCCTCGTGACCAGGATCATTCGTGCCCAGTTGTCAGTATTGAAGCGCACTTCCTCTCTAGGTAAGAGGGACTTTGTACAACTCGAGCCGAAGCTCCGTTTGGTTTCTGCTTTTAAAGCAAAGAATGACATCATGCGGATTCAGGCGTTCGCGTTCTGCTTTGCCACAGTCGTCGCCACGTTGGTCTGTCTGAATGTGAGAGGTACAGTGAACGCAACGCCTCGTTAGCGACGCCGTGAGGAGAGCTACGTGTCCGTGATGTGCTAGCTAGCGCGTTGCTAATCTACCCGCGTTGGTCGAGGGAGTTCACGGCTATAAATTCACCGTTGCGTAATATGAGGGACTTTAGGACACCGCGGACGAGTTCATTGGGCGGAGGACCAGGCGGGGAAAGGTGAAGTTGCCCCACGGACTGATCAGAGGTCAGTTTTAAATTGCCCGGGCGCCTGTTAAAGCCTCGGAAATGGCTTGGGACACCGATCCCCGGTCGGTTTATTGTAAAGTCCTACGTTACGCCTCCGCCAATGACGTAAGAGGGATAAACATAGAAGGAGGCTTTAGCTAGCTAGCATACAAAGAGTTGATTTGTGAACGCTAATGGGATGGTTCCCATTTTGATAACTATAATTGGCATAATCCCCACAAGTCCTTTCAAGATACCAAAATGGCACCTTTTCTTTGTTGACGCGGTTCGGGGCCGCGGCGCGTCGCGGATTTAACCCGGAGCCGGACGCCTGTCATAATCCGCAGCGTCAACATCTTCCCTCCTCTCCCGGCGGCGGAGGTTACCCTGCGGGCGAGCCGGGCTCTGTCCGCCATGCAAGCGAACACAACGCGGGGCTTCCTGTGGTCGGACGTGGAGACGAGGACCTTGTTGAACATCTGGGGCGAGCAGGACATCCAGACGGCGCTGGATGGGAACTTCCGGAACAGCTTCGTGTACCGCGACGTGTCCCGCAGGCTGGGGGCCACGGGGTTCGAACGGACGCCGGAACAATGCAGGGTGCGGATCAAAAGCCTCAAGAGACAGTTCCTGCTAGCAAAGGAAGGGAATCTGCGGAACAACGGCCAGTACCACAAGATCTGTAAGTTTTATGACGCCATGGAGAGGATTCTGAGCAACCGGCCCACCCTTGACCCGCAGGAGTTCATGGACAGTGGGGTGGGAGGGGACGAGGCCGTGGATGGCCTGGAGGAGGACGGGGAGGACGCTCAGGATGTCTACTCGGAGAGCACGGGAGAGTGTCCCTACGCTGCGGAGACGGAAATCAAGCTGGAATACCCGACTGTTCCCATTCCCATCCCGGTGAAAGTGACGGTGGGCAACAACGGTGAGCGCTCGTTGGTCTGAAGTGGATCTGTTGTTTGTGTTTTTGCACTCAAAAGGCGGCGTCGCGTAACGTCTCGCCCTTCTCCTCTGCAGGAACTTCAATAAGACAAAACAGCAGCGGCCATTTGGCCAGTAGCGCGTCAGTCAGAGCATCGAAGCGGCCGAGGAAGCGGCGCGCTAATTGCCCCATGGAGAAGCTGATGGAGCGGTTCCTCGAGCAGAGCACGCAGGCCGAGGGTAACTTCTACCGCACGGAGGAGCAGCGCTTGCAGGCGGAGGACCGCCGGAGAGAAGCCGAACACGCCAGGGAGCTGCAGATGCTGCAGATGCTCGGCCAGATGTTCTCCAGCATCTCCTCCGCCAGACCTGGCCGTGCAGCCGCCCCCCCCCAAACAGCCCCTCGCACCCCTGCTCCCGCCTTCTCCAGTTCCTCGCCGTCGTGCACGCGTGGCCATTCCAGTCACGCCAGACGCCCCTCGCCCCCGACTGATAGCCCAGACCCCCGGGCATTAGGTATTGGTCTCGGTGTTGCGTGCGCAGCATCGAGGGGGAATGTGTGAATCCAGTTAGACTCCCTCACACCGGTTCATTTTACTTCTGTGGTTTGGTATCATATGGTTTAATAATTCTATATTCATATTTTGTTTCATTGTAATTGAAGTTATTTTGTCGTTCCACACTTTAACACTTTGTTTGCTCCTCCAGTGTTGGAGCGCTACCACACTTTGGGATCGGCACCACACAGAAGTATGGCTGACGATGATGATGATCTCCTCTCACTGGTGAAGAGCATAGTCCCTCCACTGACATCCAAAAAGCACAAGGGGCAAGACGGGCGTATCGGGATCATTGGGGGATGCCAAGAGTAAGAACCCGTCGTCGGTGTCGCCAAACGTGAGTTTATGTTTCGCTCCGTGTTCTAATTCCTTCACGTCTGCCCCTCCAGCTACACGGGAGCGCCGTACTTCGCTGCCATCTCGGCGCTGAAAGTGGTAAGCGAGCAGGCGCCATTCCCGGTCGTGTTTCCCGGTCCATCCCGTTTCAGTCGGGCCGGTTTGGATGCAGTGGCAGCTCCTTTCTCTCTTTTCTCCAGGGTGCTGATTTGTCTCATGTGTTCTGCACCAAAGACGCTGCAGCTGTAATCAAGTCTTACAGCCCGGAGCTCATAGTTCATCCTGTTCTGTAAGTTATACTCGGTGGGGGGGGGGGGGGGGGGGGGTTAATAAGTTATTAGGAAAGATGATGAGAAAGCGTCTCTTTCTCTTTCAATGCTGGCTGAAACCGTAACGGCGTCCCTCGATGGTTGGCCTGTAGAGCTCTTAGTTCTCTCCCTGCTGATGATGTGGCGTCATCGAGGACGCTTCCCGTGCCAGTGTGTTGATGAAGACATAAAATGGGAGACAAGTCGCCCATTGAGATGTTTCGTGTGACAGTGGTTCAATTTCATAGACAAAGCGGGGCTTGCAGAAACAGAATCTTGTTGACTGAAGTTGTGATGAGTCATGGCACAGCTGAGACCTTAATAATGCCCATAAACGCTTTGTCTATTTGAGGTAAGCAACAAACGAGTCGAAGCTTCCAGGTTGAACTTTCCAGGGTCAGAATCACCAACGTGTCGACGGTGAAAATGAATGTTTGAGAGGCCCAGGTTCACTCACTGCGCTTAAATGATGAAATAGCAGACATTTCAGCGTATCGTAGCAGGAGATAAAAGCTTAGTTGCTCTTGGTCCAGGGTCCATTCATTGTTTTGCTGTTTGATGAAAAGCAACAGGTCAAATCAAATTTAGTTCAAGGCGACGCCATTGCTGTAACCACGACAGCGAATCAGAGTGGAGATGGGGCGTACATTTAATGTGAGATACACAAGCGTGTACACGTTCGTAGTTTCAGCCTTGATGAAAACAGATTTTAATTAACAAAATCAATTATTTTTGTTAAACTTCCGGAACGGGCTTTCAGAAATGAGAATACGCATGCGGTGCGTCTCTGAACACGTCTAACACACGCTTGTCTTTGTGTGTTTGTGTAGGGACAGTCCGAATGCAGTGGAGGAGATAGAAAAATGGCTTCCAAGACTTCATGCACTGGTGGTGGGACCCGGTCTCGGCAATGAAGACGTGCTCTTGAAGGCGGCTAAGGCATGTGGAATAGCATAGAATAGAATTTAAAAAGCGATGCACTTTTAAAATTAATGCAGCTGGAATTGAAATGTCTGAAGATTTTATTTAGGACATAGTTTGTAGAAAATATTAGTGTAGAGGCGGTCGTCGACTTACGGCCATACTGGCCTGTTCTGTTTACGAGGCTGTTTTTTTAAGACGTAGCTGAAAGCGAGCGTGAACGGCTGTTTCTGCGGTCTCACCCACGATGTCCACCAAGAGGAAATTGTCTCTTTCTATTCCTCATTTACAGAATCATAATGCAGAATAATATACTCGCAGTAATTTAACACGGGCCGACTTGCATCCCTCTGAACCAATTGTGGTTGCAATCTGACAACCCCCTGTATGTGATTCCATTTTTTTACGATGCTTTGTCTCTTTCAGGAGGTAATAGAGAAGTCTAAAGCAAGAGATATCCCAATAGTCATCGATGCGGTAAGTCCCACCTTCCAGCTGTCGAACAGATGGGATTTATTTTTCAAGATAATCGCAGTGTGTGTGTGTGTGTGTGTGTGTGTGTGTGTGTGTGTGTGTGTGTGTGTTCAACAGGATGGATTGTGGCTAGTTATGCAGCAGCCATCTGTCATCCGAGGGTACCAGAAGGGCATCCTCACGCCGAACTTCATGGAGTTCTCCAGACTGTTTGGGTCGCTGGTGGGTCAGCTGAGCCAGGCACCGGTTGCTGGCGAACGCAACCTATTTTTTTGCATGTTAATGTGTTTGCCTTGTGTGTTTCGTTTCAGCACCGTGAGCCCATGGACGCCAGCAATCGCCAACGGAACGTCATGCAGCTCAGTGTCGCCATGGGCAACCTCACTGTGGTGCTAAAAGGCGAACGGGATCTCATAACAGACGGCACTAAGGGTTAGTATCGTGCTCAAATAGCGTTTGTGAGGCGTTTCGCTAGTGTTGGTCCGTGTGTTAGAAGTCGTCATCTCTTGTTTTCAGTCATCTCATGCGGCATCGAGGGCAGTGGGAGAAGATGTGGAGGGCAGGGTGACCTTCTCTCTGGATCTCTGGGAGTCTTTTCACACTGGGCCCACGCAGCTGCAGCAGCTGGAATATTTAGGTAATGTTTTTTATACAGTCCCTTTTTTGGATATTTTGCGTAATGTTTCAAAATAATATATATATATATACAGTATATATATTTCGTCTTGGGTAATTGAAAATGAATATTGTAGGGTTTTTGACTGGTGGTCAGAGAAAACACTTTTTAGTGATAACATTATTATTCAAGAAAATTGGCGTGTTGAGAATGCAAAGCATCGTAAATTGTTTTTGTCCTTATTACATGTCTAAAAAAGGGTTTCTGTAATAAAGTAGTTGTGTATAAAGATCTATTTTCTCAGGTGTGTGTGTTTGTGTGTCCTAACGCGTGGTTTCTGTCGTCCTTCAGTCTGAATCCGTCCCTGGTCGCAGCGTACGGCGCCTGTTCTCTTACACGACAGTGCAACAGTCAAGCGTTCCAGCGATATGGAAGGTCCACCACCACATCAGACATGATCCAGGAGATTGGACCAGCCTTTAAAAACCTATTTGAAAGCTGAGTCGTTAAAATAGTCAATAGAATCCATACATGCATACTTACAACATATGCGTGGGCTAGTAAATGTTCTCTGAGCTGAATTAAATGGCGGCTGGAGTTTGTTACTGTGCTGTCTAAGATGTTGCACAGACTGGCATAAACTGGGATAAGATAAATGCAACATTCTAAAGCAGTAACGTCTTTGAGTTTTGAAATAAATAATGTTTTGTGTGATTTCCTGAATATTTTCTTGGGATCGTGATAATGTGATTTTGGGTTACCTTTTTTTAAAAGGGGGAAAAAAAAGGTGTTTGAACATCACGTTGTAGCCGGATGGGTGAATTTGTATAAAGCAAAAAGACGAACTTTTAATTTTATTAAGAGGAAATGTTTCCAGATCATATGTTTCCGAATTCTTTCAATGGAGCCGTGAATGGAAACCTGTACACAGTAAATGTGTGCACAAGCTGCACGAGAGAGATCCTGTGTTCAATTATTGTGGAGAAGAGCATGAAGTATGGCGAGATGGAGATTCCAAAAATAAAGATATAAATCAGGAGGTGGAGAATAGTTCAGCAGAATGCATGAAACGCTGCCGAGCGTGGCGACGAGTTGCTTGATAAGAATGTGTCTTTGCTGCCACAAGGTGGCGCTACTGGCCCCAAGTCGATACAATGAAGGAAAGACGTGTAAAAGCAATGTAAATACTGGTCGCGTATCGAGGTTGAATGGTAAATAAAAACGTTGTACCTCAAGCAAATGAAAAGTAAATTATGTTTATTAGGTTATTTTCTTAACGGTTTAACAGCGTCTGTAATGCGCAATGCTAACGCGTTTGTTCAAGGCACCTTAGCTAACGACCATTAGCTGGTTTGGAGCTAACGTGACGTCAGGATCTGCGACAGCACCGTCCGACGGACACACGACAACGACAGAGCTTAGCAGCAGCAACAAGAAGGAGCCAGAGGAAAGATCCACGCAGTAAGTTCCAGCCCAGCTAATAACTGAATGCGTTCGCCTCTGCAATGGTTAGCATCGCGACTCGTTTCGTTAACAACATTGGGCTTAAGTCGTTTCAGGAGTGCGGCAAAAGCTAGCATGCTAATTTGGCTAAAACGTTATTTACGCATACATGTTTATTTTTTTTAAAGCGTTAATGGTCTGATTAATGTTTGTAATATTTGCAACGATGCGAGCCATGGCGCTAAATGACTGCCCTGTCTATAACATTAGCAGACTGGGTTTAGCGTGTTTCGTTATTGTTCGTGTTGCGGGTGAAGCCGTGCGTTTCCTTTACGTTGAATGTTGTTACATTAACACGTCGCTCATTTAAACCTCTCGTGTTGTCGGTCGGTGATTTAGTAATAAAGTTTTTTTTAAAGGTTTATTTCAACGGCAAAACAATAAATGTCGGTCCGAGCAGCGTTAGACTTAAACCGATATTAAAACGCGCAATAGTCTCAACCTCGTTAACGCAACTACGTAAAAGTGTACGTGAATTCGCCAGCTGGTTAAATTAACATATTTTACGTTTATGTTTGCTGATAATTCACTGGAACACACAGTATCCTAATGCTAGCCAGCTAGCTAGCTAGTTAGCTATCTAGCCTTTAGCTTCTCCTGTGTTCTTGGATAACTAGCTCGTCACTTCATAATCTATTCGGGTTCTGCGTGAATCTGTTTGCCTTTTTCCAATCTTAATCTGTAGTTTATATCTATCCGTAGTTTGGGGAATGGCTGGCTCGTGTCTCCACCCCTCCTTCCAGTTTGTTGATGTCCCCATGTCCACCTCATTTCTCTAACTTTTATAGTTTTGTGCTCCTCTAGCTCCAATCGACCTGCCTGACTGACTGGAGCCTGGTTTGTTAGCAGCGCGCAGGTGTCCGCGTGTTCTGCTGCGGGGACGGATCCAGGATGCTGAACCCAACCGGCGGCGACCCAAACCACGTCGTGGTGAATTATGTCGAGGAGTATTTGGACCTGGTGGAGTCGCTGCCTTTTGATTTACAGAGGAGCGTGTCCGTCATGAAGGAAATCGATGCCAAGTATCAAGGTAATGAAGAAAAACACATGTGAGTAACATTAGAATGCGAGTTTATCTCCATTTTAATGCAGTGAATTAAATACATTAAATACACTCCTCTGCCAGGATGGGTCTAAATCCTGGACTCAGCTGATTGGACGGTTTGGCCTTTTTAACTGTGACTTTTACTATTACGACTACGAGTTATGTAGGTTGTAGTAATACGTAAGTACAAGTTAAAAATGCTACAACTTGATCTGGTTTCTGTTAATGAGACGTTTATAGTGCTGTCCGTCTTGTCCTCGTCTCTTTCTTTGTTTTAATGCTTGATAGTAGGACTAATATGTTCACTACTAATACTATTACTGGTTTCACAATCAAAAATCATGAAGACCATGAAACTGATATTACTATTTTGTACTTGGGGAAGGAATTGAGATAAGCACCAAGTTTCAGGCTAGTATTTCCTGAGAAATATTCTAGTTCCTGTATTTATTTATTTTTACTCATCCCAGCAAATTAACAGGTAACACCCAACTGTATAAACTAAACTAACGGATTATATAGTGCTCTGCAGACATGTCGCTGTCATGTGCATCTTAACCTGCCCCCCCGCCCCCCCCAGAATAGACGGTCTCTGCTTCTGTACTAATCGTGTGCCGTGCTTGGTCAACATACAGGAAGTTTGCTCAGAGGAGACTGACCTTTCCTGTCGGTCTCTAACGGCGTGTTTGGCTGACCTTTCTAGACGTGATGGAAACCAGAATGTAATAAAAATTCTTGAATTTTGTCTTTTCGCAGACGTCTTGAAGGAGCTCGAGGACGCTTATGAACGCTATTGCCAGGAATCGGACTCTCTCCAGAGGAGAAAGTTGCAGTTATCCATCCAGCGGGCGCTGATTCGCAGTCAGGAGCTGGGAGACGAAAAGATCCAGATTGCTGGGCAAATGGTGGGTAAAGATGCTCCAGCCGCCGCTGCACCGCTGGAGTTTCACATTGGTGACCGTAACGAAGTCCAGGGACTTTACATTATATGCGTATTTTAATATTTTCACCAGAAATGGGCCCAGAAACGTTTATTTTGTTGGACTCGAGCAGTAAATTGCACTGAATCTTCTTATAGATGAGTAAATAGTAAATACTCAAAGTCAGACGCTCAGAAAGCATCTTTGATCCTGTTGGATGGTTGGTCTGTCAAAGTGGAAAGATGCATCAAGTACAAAATGTTTTATGCACACTGACCATGTAAAATCAACATAAAACGAATAAGGTTTCTCCGCTGCTTCTAAGATAAACGTAAAGTGCATAACTGGGTTAGATTCATTCAGATAACGGCACAAATATTTTACTCTAAGCTTGTTTCTTACAAATAATAAATTCTTTCACAACAATTACATCATCCAAACATCTAACTTGTGCAAGAAATGTCATAGTGCAGCTTGTCACACTATATTAAATATTAGTTTTATGTTCACAGGCAGATCTGAGCTCTTTTATTCTCTGCAGGTGGAGCTGGTGGAGAATCGAACTCGACAAATAGACTGGCATTCTGAACTTCTCCTGTCCTCTCAAGAAGCCCCCGAGAGCCACCTTCCCACAACAACAACCACCATGACAACGACTGCAGCATCCATGATGTCGTCATCATCATCATCATCGGCGGTGGCGGCGGCGGCGGCGGCCACCAACACGCCAGGCAAAACTAGCCACCATGACAAGAAGCGTGAGGAGGTTACCCCGGGATCAGGGGGCGGAGACAAGTCTGGTGGGAAGCGCTCGAGACGTCAGAAGAACGGAGATAGTCGGGAAAGTTACGGGGGCCTAGATCACGCCGAGGAAGCGTCTCTGGGGGTGTCCCGCGAAAAGAGAGCCAAAACGTCTTCCAAGAAGAAGAAGAGGTCAAAAGGAAAGTCTGAGAGAGAAGTGTCCCCCCCAGACCTGCCCATCGATCCAGACGAGCCGACGTACTGCCTGTGTGAGCAGGTGTCCTACGGCGAGATGATCGGCTGCGATAACGACGAGTGTCCCATCGAGTGGTACCATTTCTCCTGCGTCGGGCTCCATCACAAGCCCAAGGGCAAATGGTACTGCCCCAAGTGTCGGGGTGAGAACGAGAAGACCATGGACAAAGCGTTAGAGAGGGCCAAGAAGGAGAAGGCGTACACCAGGTAGCTCAGCGGCGACGTCTCCTTCGATTCCATTTACTGTCAGCATTTAGAACATTTAGCGGGATGTTGTGAATAGTTATTTTTGTAACTTAGCTAAGAAGAGAGCGCATTCCCTCTGGGCGTAGATGTTTGTGAAGAGTAGCCTTAGTGAAGTACAACCTACACATGTAACCGTCCTGCGCCTTCATCCCCCTCGTTTTTATAATGCATGCAAGTTCTTTGACTCCATTATGTGCCCGATTCACAAATAAAATGACCTAATTAAAAAGTTATTAGAAACCAATCTTCAGATCAAGGTGAATTTGCCTTTTTTTATTTACAAGTGCTGAAAAAATGACATGGGGGGGGGGGGGGGGGACAACCAGTGCAAAATCTGTACATAAATTCAGTTGCAGGTTTCCTATATACAAGAGTATTGAGCAGGGACATGAATAAACTCTTTCTGTCATGCATGTAACAGAGTTCACAACACAGCAAAAGACGTCGGGTCTAGTTGTAGTCCGGGATGCTCGTTCTCCGAAGGTAGGACGATCACACGAGGAGCGCAATAGAACGGGACCCATGACGAAATAAAGCCTTTAACATAATTCATCATGGGAAGTCATTACAAGGTAGAACACACGAATTGGGGGTATCGGCCTCCAAGGCAAGATTCAGCACGTTTCTGATTTACTAGAAAGGGGGGGGGGGGGGATATAAACCGGAAACAACATCCCTCTGGTAGTCAAAGAAAAAAACATTATGCAGGGAAATTGGAGTTAAAGTGCATAAAAGCTTAAAATCAAAAAGGTGGGCGTGGGGGGGGAGAAAGATTTAAGAGGTACTCCACTAAAATTTGCAGCACACACAGCTCAACAATGGAGACAGCAGCTATGAGGGCCGTCAGGTCAACTGTCTCTCCAGCTTTGTTCTACGATGGCGGACACACGCTTCTCGTACTCCCGCTTGTTCTCCTGGTACAGCTGAGCCGCCTGACTGTTCGCCGGACTGTTGGGGTTCGGCTCATCGAGCAGAGACTGGGGAGAAGATTTCAGACACTCAAGGCAAGCGTTTAATCGGACAAGGAACCGACCTGACGTATAAACTTAGTCACCTACTTCAAATACACGTTTGTGTCCACAGTGGCTCAAGCTACACAGAAAATGATTAATGCTGCAGCTGCATTACCACTTTAAGAAATAGTTTTAAAATGTTTACAACGCTCTCACATTTTAGAAATGAAATGTTAACCTCTGTTGAAAATTTTTCGACCTCACAGTTTGCTTTTACAGAGAAAAGCGTTCCCTTTGCACCTCACCTGGATAGATGTAAGGATAGAGGACACATCGTAAGTGGGACTCCAACGATTCTGTAGGATGTCCAAACATATACTGCCGTCCGCGTAGACTGTGGGTAAAGACACAGCTGTACACCGCTGGCAGACTGTTCATTCATCATAAATTATAAAATACCAAAAACACAGAACGCTTACCATTTGGATGAAACATCTTTGACACAAATCGTACAGTCGGGGGTTTGTTGGGGTATTCTTCTGTGAACTCTACAGTAAGTTTAAATGTACCTGAGGAAAAACACAAAAACGTATATTAAACCTAAAATGTGTGATTTTATGAGGAACTGACAACCTGAAAACTGGTTTATTACAGGCCTGACAGCTGATAAATAGTTTCTATACTTTGAATGAGTTATATATGACATTCTGAAAACAGATTTTGGATGGAATCCAAAAGATGCAATGTTAAATTGATTCACATAATATATTAAACGCATGATTTATTAAACTAAAGATGAGATGCTTACCATCCTCAAAGGGAGTTCCTTCAGGGCTGTGACATTAAAGATGGAAAAAAGCATTAATTTATACTAAACAATTGTGAAAGATTTGCCTTAAAAAAAAACACACATTCTGGCTGTGCACCAATGCCTTACCCAAATATGACTGCATTCCACACCATGATGTTGTTTTCAGATGGCGCGCCACTAACACCAGCAGGAGGGTCCTCTTGTAGCCTTTATGTTAAAGAGAGAAAGAAAATCTCAAAATAAAATAAAGTAAAAATAACTCGGGCCTCTGCTTTAACCAGTTTATTAGCAGCTTTTCATCCGGTTAAACAGTGTGGCCAAGCTAAAACACCAAAATGATGCCACAAGAATCAACCGATTGGGGAGATGGAGCCGGATCCGAAGAGAAATCGGTTCGTTTACATGTTTATTGTGTCGTTTTTCCTTTCGTACATGTGCGAAATAAACTTTTCAATCAAACTAACTTACTTGTAGTGACGTATGGTTCCAACATGGCTAATGTGAAAGAGCAATAATGGCGAAGAGACGAGAGATGAATTAACGGGGACTAAACAGTGGAAACGCTGTTTTCCCAAATGGATGTTTGAAATGTTGGCTAGTTGAAAGAGCTACCTCGCAATCGTTGTCGACCAACTCGCTAACAGTAGCATGCGTTAGCACCGCGAGCTACTAGCTTTAGCACTGCGGGATTTTAACAAGACTGACCGTACTTCATCAAAATATTTCTGGTTAATTTTAGCGGGAGGTAATGTAGCGTGTTTAACGTGGCATTTTGTATTTAAGCGAGACCATAGGTGTATATAAATAGGTTCATATTAAAAACGCCGCTTAGCTTAATCGAGCTAATGGCAGCTAGGCTAATGTTAGCTGTTTTTGACAAATCATACCATGGCAACATTATCAGCCCAGATAAACAACTCACCGTTTAAAATCTCTCATAAGTCTCCTTCTCGCAGGGGTTGACATGACTGGAGCTGTGGAAGGCCTATTTACAATAGTTATACGTTAACCGGATTGTTTTTTTTAAATACCGGTATATATATATGTATAAAAACAATATGCATGTACTGCTGTTATCCGACACCTCCCGGCGGCCCGTCGTTCTCTAGCTATCAGCTAATCCCAACTCCTCGGGTTGTCTAACTAGGTTTATAGGGCGATACCACAAGCGAGAAGCAGGACACAAATTCGACTGTTGAATTAAACAGGATTTTGTAGAGGAGGAATATCGACCGAATAATTATTTGACAATGATAAACCCGAAATTAAAATACGTCGTGGTGAATAATAAAGCACGATAAGCATCTGATACGTTCTTTAATTTAACTAAATGGAATTTCCCCTCCCCTAGTCTCATTGCGAAAGTCGCCTGTCTTGGGGCGTGGACAGAATGACGTGTCGTTAGTACAACGCAGCTCCAACGAAGGTCGCTCCTGTTGGTGGCAGGTGACTGATGACGTCACAACACGTTAACGTCATTCGTTACAGCCGTATTTTGGATAAAACACACCGAACAATTAAATATCTGCTACATTTACATTGTTAATACATTTTATTACAACAAAAATGCTTTGCATTCCAAAAAATGGAACCTAACACTCAGGAAATGTCTTTTTTTGTTTTGTATTGAAGGCCAACAAGATGTTATGATCAGCTAACGTGTTCCCTCGGCAAGGATAATGATTTATTAAATAAGTTATTGATATACTTCCTGTATGCAGATATGTCAAAAATAATACAATAATTTTTTCAACACTTTTTATTATTTTGTTAGAGGTGAGTATTAGAGGCGAGTATAAACAGCATAAAAAAACTTACAGAAAACAATGGGCCTTTCTGTTCAAACACAAAATCATTTAAATGATTAACAGGAACAATCACTGACTTTAAGGTAAATTAACACACGATCAGGTTTATGTAAGATTCAGGCAAACCTAACCCTTTGCATTTTAGGATCCATGGTAAAGAAGCATGGTGCTGAAGAAGGCATTGTCGTAAAACTGTTCTGCTTTTACACACTTCTGGTGCTCCACCTGGCTGCCTGCCGTGCTGCTGCTGTCAGGTGAGTCGCCGTAAACGCATCGTCCCGGGAGGACTTCTGCCACTGGGCCACACCCAAGTGGACGCTGAAGTTGGTCGTGACCGTTCGAGGAAAAGTCCTCACGAAGTCTCTCACCTGCCGCTGGAAATGAGACAAACAGTCAAAGGAAATTCAGAATTAATTTGAAGACCATATTCCAGCTTCTCAATACATACGAGGTAAAACATTGAGAAGCAACTATTGGGCTATATTTTAACACTCATTGTTCGAATATTTGACCAACAAATTGCAAAACACTCATAAGATTGACCCAAAGCCTAGTTTTAAATAGAACACTCTGCACTCAGGTGTCACTCAGACTTACATTTACTGTATGACACACTGACCTAGTTTTCTCACCCCAGAGGTTCTTAAGCTGGTCGAGTCAAAAATATCTTCATAAAGTCATATCTGCATGCTATAAACCGAAAACCTGCACAAGGAGATACGACTGTTAAAAAAATATTACCGGTACTTACTTCAGTGACGGCGTGTTCTGTGATTGTGAAAATAGTTCTACTTCCCCCCCCCCCCCCAAAAAAAAATGTATAGGCCAGCAAAAATGGATGCATGAGAATACAGCAAGAAAACAAAAGTCCACCCACATGACATTTACGAAATGTATGAACATTTAATGATTTCACACAATCAAATACAAAGCTAAACCTGCTTAGCATGAGGCAATAGATATTCCAAACTGAATGACTATACGCCAATATTTTGTCATCTAAAAAAAAAAATACAAATACCATTGGCAACATAAACTAGAACCACAAAATGCAAAAACAATTTCCCTTACCCAATAATGCACATTAAATAACTGTTCATCTATTAGATAACGTAAGGCCCTTTTCAAATTCACGCAATCTTTCTTGAGCAGTACTTGTTAAACACCCAACTACCGTATCTAAACTTGAAAATCAGAGCGGATATTATTTAACATACAAGCCCTGCTTGTTGCCTAAAAAAAACACATTAAAACATCCATCACCATCGCTGAGATTCAAATAAACATGCCAAAATTAATGTAAAGGAAAACAAACATGCAAACAGCCCAACGGACTGTCTGGCTAAACATCAGCAAACCAAAAAAAAAAACGATCTATAAAGGGAGCTATTTATACCTTCAACGCTACATTCATGTTGAGGGACATGCTTTGGCATAAGCTCATTCTTAATGACAGCATCGGCTAATATGTACATTTTGAATATGAATAGCTTGTTCCAATAGAAAACCATCCGATCGGCACATAGATACTATTTTGTGTGTACTAATCAGTCATACCTCTTATTAGAATTGTAAAGGGAATGCCAATCAGTGTTATCGAGGCTGCAGAAGTGTGCAAAACAAAAAAAATCATACTTTTATTACATAGAAATTAGGATTAAACAATGATTATCTGTACATTTGTATTACAAAGAAAACTCGATAATTATACATCCAAGTATATTTAGTTACATGGAAAAAAAAAAGTAGAAAATAATGCGCACACACACACGCACCTATCAATTGAACAATCGCTTACCAACAAATCAAAACGATGTCTTCCTCTACATGTGATGCAATGCCAGACAAAAGCTTGGAAACCGTTTCCTGAAAGTTTACCCAAACTTTTGATCGGTACAATGAATTCAAAAAAGTAGCCAGATGACAGGAGCTACTGCACAAAAGGGAACCTCGGACACGCCCTCTACAGGTACGCGTAAGAGTTAGTGCAACGGCAAGGGGTCTGCATCGACGCCACGGTGATGACCTCCAGCTCTTTAGTTGCGGGGCTTGACCTGTCCTGGTCTTCACCCTGATCCATGGGCCCCTGCCCCTGAGGCGGTGTAACCCCATTCAGCCCATATGCAAAGGGTCCCGGCCCACCTGAGGTTAACGCGGCCGCCATCTCCATGTTCACGCTTTCCATCTGGGCCTCTGCAGCATCATTCTGTGGCCCATAACTGTTCAGCAATACTGGCTGCATGACCAGACCTAACAGAGACAGAACATTTCCATCGGACTTCATTGTTAAAGTCAAAGGTCACAGAAACACCGGGCCGCGACTGAATGAACATTTCTACCAACTTCTAAAATTTAAAGATGTTATCCTTTAGATTTCTTTTCATAAACTATGTTTCTGCAATCGAGGCGCACTCTCCTGCAGCGTTTTCACTGAGGAACATTCATCCCAGCAGAGACCACTCACCATTGGGTCTAGCCTTCTTCACCGGGTTCGCCTCCATGCCATCGAACGACCGCTTTCTGTTGGGTACGCCATTCAAAGAGCTGCGCCCCTGAATAGCGGGCTGAGTGTTGCCCCCATTCTGGGCCACGGCATTCAGAACAAGCCCGTTATGGGACTGAGCCATGTTTTGCTGGAAGTTCTGGGCATTGGACAGAACCTCAGCACACTCCTGGAACCCCTGGGCACGGGCCAGGTCAGCAGCGGTCAGCCCACTGGCATTCCTCATGCTGCACAATGAGAAGGAGGAGTGTTAGAGACGCGGACTGTACGCCCGAGTCACACAAATAAACACAAGCACACACAGACACGCATTAAGTATTCACAGGCACAGACAGAGCTAAGGAATAAACTGCGCTGCTCTACCCTCTCACATCCTCTTCTTCATCATCACGAGATGACGACTGATCCTTTTGGATCACTTCCTTCTTCATTCAACTTAAATCTTGATGGTTTTCCAAATATTAGAGAAGAATTGCTGCTGCAAAAGGACATGATTAAGCCAATGGAAAGTATGCGAGCTTGCTTTCGTAAGAACTTGGAATGATGATTTAGACGTTCCTATCCGAGATCCACTGCATCCAGAGGAGAAATTCCACAAAGCTTCGTCTTCAAGGCAAGAAAAAAAGAAACGCAAGATCAAGGACTCTGCAAAGGTTGCTTTCTTCTCACAAGTCCAAGTGTGACATCGTTCAAACATTTGAGCAAAGACAGATTCCAGCCAGTGATAGTCTTGTCCCGACAAAGAGGACTCCCTCAGCGTAGGACTGTAGATGTTGGATGTCTGGTCAAGTGTGAAATAGAATGCTGTAGAATTCCAAGACAAATTCAAGATCCAGAAGATGAGAGGAAGGCGGGACGTCACAGTTGGATCTTCACGGGACACTCCGGATTTAGCGATTACAAAGAAGAACAAAATGAGAACTGTGATGTTTCAAGCATTGGAAACCCAGATGTCTTCATCCTCTTTCAAGACGGGTGAGCATGAGAATGAGAAACAAGAACGGGATCGTATAAGTCAAAGATCAATAGTTCCTGCACGACATACAGTTGTGTTAATCATATCCAGTTGCAGCAGAAAATAATGTAATTTTCAGAACTCAATAATGAATGAGCAAACGGCAGTTTAACACATTTTAAATTTGACGTATGGAAGCCATTTCACTGGAGAGTACGAATATTTATATAATTACTGAAGTCTGTGCAAATTAAAAATGAACTCTTAACTGCAGACCGCTGCAAACGAACTGCCAGATTAAAAACAGGTTCTTCCTGTTTGATCAGTTCACACCAGCAGGTTCCTCCAGCTGATGCGGAATGACCACACAGAAAGAATTACCGGTACGTACCTGCCGGTCTGCCTCGGCGGCCGGCCCTCGCAGCACAAGCGTGAAGATTCCTCTCTTGCTAATTTACCGTTTACAACACAATGCTGCCGATGTTCTGAATCTAAAGTTCTCTGAGCAAACAGCCAAATCAAAGTCTGGCATGCGATTAAAGTAAAAGAAAAAACACCATCTACACACTATATTATATTTAACACACCAGAAAGCGAATACTTTGTGGTTGCTTTAGGGACTGCGTGATCAATCTGTTATTGTCTTCTACGGTAGTTTAATTATTTACTGTTAAATCCAAGTGACACTGACTTCCACACAACGAGGCAATCTTTATCAGTCGCTGTTTGTTCACTCATTATATAAAGACATTTCTCCCTGCAATTTATCTCAGTTATTCAAAACAATAAACATTTCAAGAACAAATGCATATGTAAAACATTTTTATAAAGAATTTAAGTCACACAATAACGTTTTGCACATTACCCATCCCGTTCAAAATTAGCGCTTCCAAATGAATAGTCCATGTGATCGTTTGCCAATTGAAACACATTTTGGCTGAAGGTAGATGAACTGGTCTCACTTTAAGGAATAACAATTCTACTACTTAAAATGTTACTAGCAACAATCAAATCAGTTAAAAGCTAAAAACTGTCTGAAAAGACAAAATGAGCAAATCAGTGTCGACTACAGATTAGATCCAAATTAATTTACGCATATGTTTGCAAATTTATTTTATCATTTAAAACTAAATTAGTTACAGTCAAACACTCAACTAGTTGTCCAGGGGACTAGTTATTCAGCCTCAAGTCTCTGGAGCCATGTTTGCAAATTTCAGCAAACCTTCTAAAGTCACTACATTGTTTTCTAATATTTAAAAACAAGTAAATACATTCAGTCAAGAATTAATCAAACTACCGGTAAACGCTCTACAATTGCTGCAAACTCCCTTTCCTTTTAGAGAGCATCTCATTTTTAATCGACAGAACTGTTGACCGTCACAGATTTTTCTTCTTCCCCTCAACCCCAGCCTGTTTTACGGGTCGTCTTAAAACACAAGCTAGATGATGAAATAGGACAAAGTCCTTAACTTCACTAAAATGTCTCGACAAATTCTTCAGCTCTCTCGCTGGAATTTATTTATCTATTCCTCCCCATTGGTTTATTATTCTTCCCCTCCCAATTGTAAAGGTGATGATCAGTTGACAGTATCCTATGAATAGTATTCCTTTAATGAGACCCGTCATCTACGAGCATTGATCCAAAAAGATGGAGAACCCAATGCAGCTGACAAAGTCAGCTTCGATAGGAAACTTGAAAAGGAAGCGTTAATTCTGTTAATGCCTGGTATGCTTTGCTTTTCCGACCTAAGCACACAATATGCATCTTTTCTATCGTCTAACCTTCCTGCAGCCTATCGTCATGCTACATGGTGATACGGGACTCACGTGATTAAACCTGTCCATATAAACGGGTTCCTATGGTTAGTTCACACAGTCAAAAACAAATACTAAAATCAAAAAGACTAGATACAGGAACAATTCTGGATAATAAGCAAAGCATGCAGGTTTAAAACTTTAGTCTTGATTCATAAAAACCTAGCATTAAAACCAATCACCGCAAGAAATACCTCAACAGTTTGCCAGTGTGTAGATAGGAAGCGATAGTGAGAACACTCAATGCCACAACACTGCGGCTATCCCAGGGAACGGGGCAGACTCAGCAGTGTCTATTCTCCCCCTTTCTAGGATTACTTGAAAGAACCAAGTCATTTCCAATTCAATGGCTGCAAAACATTAAGATGTACGGTGCTGCTTCTGTTAACAGTGTAGAAAACTTATTTTGTAACTTATTGTCACTTTCATACAGGAAAAGGTGACAGAACAGGCTGTGATATCTCATAGGGTTAATACTGTGACATACAAAATGAAACATTTGTGTAGAGAATAAAATCTTTTACACAGAGATATGACAGTGAAGAACCATTTCAACAGAATGAGTGTTAGCATTACAGTTACATGATGCTATGCTACTCTCTCTCAGCTCCTCTAATCTACTGTCGCCCCTGGCAGCCTCCGAACAGCCCTAGCCTGCTGCTAGCTTGATAATGATCTCCTCAACATTCTGAGGCTCATGACAAATGACACAAAAACACCTTTAATGAGGAGTTTCTACGGCGAGATCAATATTTTAATGTAAGATTGCTTTAAACTTTCTACATTGTATTTTGGTAAGAGGTATTTTGTTACGCTAGTATTGCATAGAGGGCAATAAAGAGAAGTGGACAAACAAGACAAGCGCCTTGCAGAACTAACAGCATTCCGATGTACAGTCCACTTCCAGGGAAAGGCTCTTCCTGCTTTGTAATGGGATGCGACATGCACCAGATGTCTCTCCTTGGTTATTCAATAGGTTTTAATCCCTTTCTCTGGACTGTGGCTCTGTGAATCAAGCAGATGTAGTTTTGTTTGTGAATGTTTAAACATAAATCAAGACCAGAACGAAGAGGCCAACACTGGCAAAAGAAGAGCTGGAAAGTAACAGCTGCAGACGGCACCGTTGAAGGACAGCGAGCCGTCACTTCCCGTCACGCAGGCGTGCGCCAGCAGGCCAGGCGTAGTCTTGGAGGAGCGTTCAAGAACAGAAGGCGTGAAGTGACACGAGGTGATTCAAAGTATTTGATCGGGAATCAAGAATATCCACAGAGGAACTCAAGACGAGTAACTTGCATGGACGTTTCCAGAGAGACGGAAGCGTCTTCATCACCAACAGGATGCGGCAACTCCTATTTCTATAAATGTAGAAGCTTTTGATTTTAATCGATTATTGATGGTTTGGAAAGTTTCAACAAAATAAATTGTATCTGTTTATATTTAAAACGATAAATTGGAACACTTCAAGCTTATTTTCTGGATTCGGACACAAAGCGTGTTTGTAGATTTTGTCACTGAGCCATCATTACCCGCGGAGATGGAGACTTTGCTGCAGGGAGCCTCGTTTTCTTTGCATCTCGTTCTTATAATGCAACCGGTTTGACTGTCCATTTGGTTGTGGACAGCAGTGGAGTGACATTTCTTTGATGCGGGGCAAACGAGAGCTTCGCGTTGCCCTCAAAGCTAAAAGAAAGCACCCGTCAGCGACGAAGGCATCGTGCATCTGCATTTAGAGATATCAAGTCCACTGTCGGAGTTGGACATGACGAAGAAACAGAACTGTAAATGATTCCCAGAAGCCAGTGGTGTGAGAATTGTTTGAAAGCGAGGAAAATCAAGACGTTCAAGCCGCTGCCAGCGAGCATTAACCGGGAAGGTTTGCCTCGGGCAATGTCAAAATCAGAACTCCACAAAGAAGACCAGTCGCACGGCGTCTGGGAGTCTGTTTCAGAGAAGCACATGGGGCGTCTGTTTCAGAGAAGCACATGGGGCGACTCTTATTTTGTCTCCATGTTTTAACAGCTTGTTGTCAACTAATGGGTGAATATTTAACTGCGTGGCTTCAGTGAGGGTTATTTTACTTAATATTTTTAAATGTAGATCGTCTTTTTAAAAGGAGAATTTGATTGAGAATTTCAGGCGATTAAAGTGAAATTTAAATGTTAAATAAAACCAGAAATCAAATACAATCTTGAATTTGTGGCAACAGCAATCTGCGCACAAAATTTGCACACTAGTTTTGCAGCGCCGTTTGTCACATAATACATCAAACATGCTATAAAAAAAGTGTATCACTCTTTTGTTTTATGAGTACATATTTTTATAATTTAGCGAGAGCTTTTTAGGGCATTAAGTAATTATAATTTTTTGCGAGACAGTTAACAAAATAGTTAACAGTCTGTAAAAATTAGAACTTTAATTTGTAAATTTGTAAGTTAATCTAATTTGTAAGTTGTAAAGTTATTGTGTCATGAGCCTCATTATCTCCTACCGTCCCCTAGTTTCCCTACACGTTGGGTCCCACTACATTTCTGGGTCATAAGTAAAAAAAAATAAACAATGATAATAATAATTGTAATACAAATAAGAACGGTAACTTTAATAAACTAAACTAACGCCAAATTTCTGTCATCTGCAGGGGAAAACATAAAATAACATCATTTACATCAGAATCATCATGGATAAACAAATGCACATTAAATAACCTCAACAAGAATTGAAGCATTTGTTAAACATGTCTGCGTGGATTTAACGCGTTGAAATGGCCAAAACAACCAGGGGTTTCAATTGATCTGGAAAATGGATGAAGACTATCAAGCCAATCGCCTTCTTTGTTTGGCCATTAAAAAATAAAAGATGCATCTCAGCTGCCAGAATCCACTACCCTGAATAAAAACACAAACAATGATGCAACAATTTCAGATATATTTTGCTAAACGCCAATTCCAATAGAATTAAAATGGAAGTGCCAATAAATACATTACAATTATAATACTGTATTATGATTTAGTAAGTAGAATAGAAGTAAGCTGAATAAAAAGAAACTGTATGTCACTCTGGAATCTTACAATCATTTGCTCATAAAGATATTCTGTATGTAAAATACCACAAATCTGATCACAGATTAAACAGAAACTCCCTGATTGCTTTGGGTCTCTGGAAATCAGCTGAATTAGAAAAAGGCATTCAGTTTGTTGCAAAAAATGAAATTGCATGTAAAATGACTAAGATGACAGAGGTAAATGACAAATGTATAAATGTAATAGGTGGATATTAATAACTCAACACGTGATGTTAGCGTTTAACAATGTTATTCATGGTCCAACTGTTGCATGCACTTGTTATCCAAGTTGGACAAACAAATCAACTGACTCATAAATTGCTGTATGATAAAATGTGAGCACCAGGACGGTCAATAAGTAAAAATCGTGCGCTCTATTTTCTGAACTGACTCACTTACACAAGACCTTCAGGAAATAATAGTCAGTTATCCAAGGCCAAATTTGAGTAGTTATTCAAAAAGATGATTCCTCTAAAGGAAGGACTCGGACCTTATTGTAAGAGACAGAAAATGGGTTGTGTCTCTTACGCCTTTGTTCATGCCTCAGATGCTCCAGCAATAACGGAACGGAACTATAAATAGATACAAACGCAGCTGCCAGGAACAAATAGGCAGGGACACGCATTTCTTAAATAGTCTTGTCATTATCCTTGTTCTCAACCAATGACAGCAATAGAAATGTTGTTAAAAATAGGTGGCCTGAGCATGCAAGTTCATCTGCACTCGCCTCAAGGTTTAAGTGTATGCAACGAACTTTGGATGACCTATGCATTTTCATTTCATGCAACAAAAACATAGCCTCATACAGACAGTAAAACAGCTTCAGAAGGAAGAGGCGATGTGCATTTGGTCATCTGGTAAAACTGTGAATGTAGACACTAACAAATACAAATGTTAATAAAGAAAACCACACTTTAAGATCATGCAATATGGCCTAGTAGACTAAGAACAGTTTAAAAACTTTTACATTAGGTTGCCCTCGTGTATGTGGAATCACAATCCAGATAGTTCATATTAAAACACTTCATTCTCTTCTTTTATTACAATGCAGCTCTTCCACAAATTACAAGGGGAACAAACTTGTCTGATGGAGGTTTATTAAACATACTAATAAAATCTTTGAGCCCAAAAGGTCTTACATTTAATTTTTGCAGACAGAATACACACAGAGGGCAACTTAATGTGAATTGTTGCAATGAAAAACAACAATTTCAAAGATTATCAAAGTGGCACATTTTCAAGGGAGCAACACCAATTCAAACAATTATTAATGACGGACCTCAAACTTCTGCAGTTTCCTCCATGTTGTACCAAAAACAGCCGTCCTGCACATTGAGCCAACCATTTCCTGGTGGAACGTCTTAATTCTACGCAACATTCATGCCAATAGGAGCTCATAAAATAGTTCAACACCAAACACCATGAACCAATGGTGTAAAATCCTAATTTGGTTCTCCACTCATTGCAAAATAAACCAAAACAATAGAGCGTTACTAATGAGCGCCAGCGAAACATTAAATGGTGAATGAAATTCCAACTACCGGTAATTCAAAAGAACTGTGGCAAACCCAAATAATTGCTAGCAGGTAATTATGTGGTTTAAAAAGCAAACATTCACCAGTCGAACGAGAACCGCTTTAATGCATAAGACTATACTTTCTGCTTTCAGCTCGATCTGCTTGAAAGTTGTGCTCTAAATTAAATATAAATGTTATCTGTAACATACAGCCTGTGGAGATTGTGAGTTTGTTTAACCAAAGGATCTTCTTTTAATAAATCTTCATTGAGTGATGAAGGAAAGTCATAATTGTTCCAAGTTAATTTACAGTCGTTGGCAAATGATTTATTCTTCAATCTAATATTTAAACACCTTTACTTTGATTTTGGCATGACAGAAAATACATTTTCATTTCACCTGTGCGCTGCTGTAATGTTTTTGGTGGTGATCCCTTGCAAACGTGCCAACTGAAATGTTGAACAGTACAGAGGAGTAGAACTAAAGATAGATCTGACCACAGGACTTACTCAGCCTTTGCTCCCTGAATCAAGAGAGCGTTGATACACTCCAGACTGCCCGCGCGAGCAGCCTTGTGGATGGGCGTCTCGCCCACATAGTCCTGAGGGATGACAAACGTTTGCGGTTACACACAGAACAGTTCAGGAGACAACCGAGTGCAGATGTGTGTGAATGGTTTACATTTCCCTCAAATATGCCCTCACTAATCAGGGCCGATAACAGAGTACAGCTCTGCAGGACACACCCTGAACCTTTCACCCAGACTTCACCACACACACACACACACACATTTACAGCTACACATTAGTAGTAGATGGAAGAAGACGCAGTAAACGACTGCTACTAACCACAAGATAATCCGGGCTGTGATTCAGCACTAAAGCTAGCAGAATGCCATGAAAGGTCTTAAATGTCCCCTGATTATTCCACCACACACTGAGCAAATCCAAAACCAAGCTTTTGAAATTCATGTCATAACATGACAAGACAAGACATTCTGTCATCACGGCCTACAAATCTGATCTCTCCCAGACGTGCAGCAGAGCGTAAAACTATAGCCGCAGAGCATGGAAATGCACGAGGAGGAAAGAACTTGTTAAGTCGTGCGAGACAAAATGTAATCTCAGAAAGTGTCGTAGAAATCACGTCCCTGGATTCACTTAGTCTGCAGCAACTACTTAGTGAGGGACCAGACTTATCCTCATTGATCGGATCAGCCTGAGCCAAAACCTCTCACGCCGCTCTCCTCTTTCCACTCGTGCATGTGCACCACCTCTTTCTCGTAGACGTTCATCCGTGCGCGTCTTCAGAGGATATTCTTACGTGGGGAAACTACCGTAAACATATTCAGCAACTTCAGTTATTTCTAAATCAACTAATTGGGACCATTAAATGTCGTGCGTGTGCGTCGTCGTACCTGTCTGTTAATATCTGCACCAGCTTGGAGTAGCCACAACAAGCACTCGGGGTGGCCCCCAAACGCAGCAATGTGGGTGGGCGTCTGAGCGAACCTGGAAGTCATCGCGTTCACACCGCAGCCCACCTGGATCAGACGCGTCACACAGTCCAACTGGGAAAACAAGGACAAAGCACAAAACCTCAGATGTGGGACAGCACTGACCTTGGGAGGGAAAAATAACAACGACTGTAGAACAGTAGCCAAGTAGTTAAAAAAATAAAAGGGCGGGAGCAACAAGTGTTTTAAAGGTAATTAAATATTCATATTTTACTATTGGCAAAAAAAAAAAAAAAAAAAGTGTCACACGTACAATAGAGGTGATTGATACCAGGGAGGTTTCTCCAATAAGACTAAATGAGGAAGTGAATTTATCTGATATTCACCAATCATTACAACGATTCAGTGGTGACGTATCACCTGGTTATAGAGTTATAGAACGTCACGACCGCCTTCGGTAGCTGTTAGCTAAATTGCGCTTCTCTTCGGGAGACTCGTAAATAAAGTTAAAATGACATTATAAGCGCCTGACGTCACCTGAGGTTTGTGGGTTCCATAGCCCTGATGTACGGTTCCGTAATACGTGACGTCAACAACAAAATGAATGGTTAGCATGAGGACAACAACAACGTGACGTCACAGGCCTCCTGCTAACAGCTAGCGAGGCGAACATCAGGAAATGGCCGAAGACGAGGCTCGCGCGCGCGGGGGGAGCTCTTAACGCTCGTTGAGATTTCAAAAATGCACATTTGAAGAAACTCGGCTCGTCAAACGACAAGCCAACGCGCTACCTTTCCGAAATGAGCCCCCCAGTGTACGGGCGTCCAGCCGTAGAAGGTGTCCTCCACCGCGAGGTCAGCCGGGCTCGCGGTGGTCTGAAGGAGGGCGCACAGGGCACCGACGTCTCCATCCCTGCACGCCCGGTGCAGCGGGAAGCGGCTCTTTAAGACCTCCTCGCTCGAAAATCCGGACTCTGCACCCACTGACATTGTGGCGAAATTGAGCAAATCGATGAGCAATAAGTCCAAACAGAAATAAAAACCCTGCTGATTTAATCGGTGTGTCCGTGCATTCGAACACACCACCCGGTTCGTGCGTTTCTCTTTCTGCCTGACGACACAAAGCAGACGAGGCGGATCAAGCGCCGAGGTGAAACCTGAGAAACGGCGGGAAGGCTGCAAAACACGGACTGGATCACTTTCCGGATGTTACATTAGGGATCCTACTGTGGCGAAGGCATGGCCCGCCCTACTCTTGCTCTGATTGGGTACTAACTATTGCCATTGTCGATTTGGTTGGTTAAGGTTTGCTGTAATTGTGGGCACGACAACAGATTAAACCAATCAGTGACACAAGCAGGGCACGGAACGGCGTCGCCATAGTAACATCTGGAAATTTACTTCCGGACTTTTGTTTTTCTTCTTTGAGGTTTAACAATTCCTTTAATTTCCTTGAATAATCCCATATGGAAATTAAAGTATTTAAAGTATTTGATTCTGATAACAATATTTCACATGTGTTGCAGTACTTCTACCTCCTGGAGGCAGGTTGCGTGTTAATCCAGAAAATTAATCGTGTTTGCGTGACATGTTTACCTGGCAAATTCCAAAGCACATTTTAATAAAGATGACAGGATACTAACTATGCTATATATTCTGATAATTAAAATCCATTCTAGCCTGTTACCTTTTTATGAAGACAAGAAAACCAGTCATTTCAGTCCACCAAAACCATAAAAAAAGAAAGACATGATTTAAACTTTGACCTAACAATACCAAACACTTTTTTTTCATGGTGAGAAACATTGTTCCATGCAGTGCTGCTGTAAAGTCTGTTCTTGAGCTCTACTGGTTTCCAGTGTAATATATTGCAAGACTTGCGATGATGAACTGGCAGCATGTCCAGGGTGTAATTCTGCAACTTGCCAAATGTCTGCAGGGAGAGGCTTCGGTTTACTAATTAAAAATGTAAAGTATTTTAAAATAATGTAGCATGCCCATGTGCACATTGACACCAGGGTAGAATACTTCTCTGTCGTCACAACCAAGCGCAGAAACATGGTGGGAACAGAGAGAACTGTTAACTTAACATTCTGAAACTTTGGAAGATATAATTTTATTGGCCTTACTGACAAACGTGACTTTAAACAAGGATTGTGGATTTTGTTAATGATCATTATAATAAAATCACTAATACAGCATTGAGCGTTTTGAGGCAACTAATTTATTTATAGCTTCCCTAGAGCCTGACATTTGGACTTCCCATGATTACTACTATTCTCAGATTAGATATATTGTGAGATATACCTTGCTACCACTAGAGGGAGACATTGACCAGGGTCACTTATACTGCAGGTCCTAGTCGCAATTTCCAGCCTGAATCATAACTAATTCTGGTTAAATCCTTTCAATATAATTTAAATTAAGACCTGAATGAGATTTGAACCGAAAGTAGAAAGTTCTGGTAATAATATATTTCATTGTGCATTTATTTATTTATTTATTAAAAAGGATCCCCATTAGCTGATACAGTGGGGTCCTGGAGTGTTATTATTAGTTGGTTAAAGGACAATTAACAAATGTTATTATAATGATGGTGAAGAAGATCATCATCATTATTTTTAGTTTAGCAGTATTTTCCCGTCGTCTATTTCATTTCAGAGCAAACCGTACACATAATTTTTATATCTAAACAAATATATCCTTTAGGTACTTTGGGGGGTATCTATTCCAGCACATCCAGGGCTAGTTCCAGAGCTGTTGTGTGTGAGAAAGTCTTTGGAATGAGGAGAATGTTAATGATCCTCAATGACGTGCGTCATTCTGATAGCCAGGCGATGACGTCATCACCCTCTTCATTGGTCAGAAATGACACATGATCCAGGAGAAACATAATTACTGTGCTGTAATGTTTCCCAGTTAACCCCCTTCACCTCTCGTCCACAGGTAACATCCAGATCAGTGTTAATAGTTCAGGGCATTCATTATACGATAACAAAACAGAACGCAGGGATGTGAAGGGCCTGGGCTATTCATGCAGCGTGCGGCCCTCCCCTTTACACTGTAGTACTGATTAAAAACGAGGCCCTGTCAGTAAGAATAAAACATGATGCAACATGACCAGCAACAGTTCAGATGCAGTGCGTGTTACATTAGTGTTACATTAATGCAGCCTTAACTAGCCTCAAGCATAGCCGAGGAGGCCCTGCACAGGTCTGGTAAGCCCACTGCTTTTGAACTCCACACCCCAGATTTCTTTTTATTTTATTTTTTTTACAACTTGAGAGTATTTATCCTCTCTACAAAGTTTCCTCAATTAATTATATTGCTTTAAAATCTTTTTTTATTCTGAGCTTGTATAGATCAAGTTTACGAAACACGTAAAATGCAAAGGCATGCATTCGTGTTTGGTGTACAGTGTTGTAAATCTGTTCCTATGACAGTTTCATCGTTTACGTACCAGATAAATAAAAAGGGTTTGTATCGCCCTGCAGCCATGAATAGGACGAGCAGAGAACAGATTAGCTGAGCGGATGGATGCCATGTTTATTCATCAGAATGCAGCTGAACCGGATCAATGTTGTTTCATGTTCAGCCATTGATTGAGTGGCCCTTCCTGCTTTACAACCAAACCTGCCATTTACCTGCCTACATTATGGATTATTCCAGAATACAAGGGAGTCTGTATTGGTATGTTCCGCATACTAATCATCTTATAGTAGTGCAGAATTGATCAGTTAGCGAAATGTTTCATACTAATGAGATGACGCTGATAATGTGTGTGATGTGAGATGAAATTGCAAAATGACATACAGTATACAAATAATTACATATACAAATACCTTAGCAAATACATTTACTACAGAGCTTTCAGAAGGGTAACGTGTCGTGTTACACGGGGCGTTTGTAGGTAAAATAGTATTTCAGAGATTGGCATAAGCAGACGTGAAAGAGGAATCATTTTCTGGCTGAATCACTTTGAATCACCGTTCTGTCAAATCATTCCTATGATCTTTCTGTCTCTTCGTGCGTCACTCCAAAGAGAATTTATGGATCCGATGCCAGTTCCAGTGTCTCATTCTCCATCCCTGACCTTGATTACACATTTACGCAGGAATGTTGGCTGACAGCTTATCAAGCTGGTTCAATATCCCATTGAATACTATCCCTTTACTCAGAAAGTCTGAGCAGAAATAGTCTTCAAGCCCAATCAATACTGATCAACCTGCCTCGGCTCACACGCAATGGCATTAGAATAGATTCCCATATGTGAGTAGTGAAGGGTCAGAGTCGCCGTGTCTTCCTGCCACCACAGGAGATGAATCCCGTTTCCGAAGAGTCTCGCCTTTCTTCCCCGGCGTTGCCCACATTTGAAGATTTGTTGGCTGACATCATAGAAACGAACGCGGCGCTGAGTCAGCTCCACGCAGGCGGAAGAGAAATGACGCAATGGCATCACTTTGGTAAACAGAAACGGGTTTAGCGGGTCATTGACGTGAGCGTTAGACATGAGTGAGATCATTTAACGAAACCTTTTATGCACGCGCACACACACACACGCACACACACACACACACACACACACACACACACACACACACACGAGACACTGGGATCTGCCTCTCCCAATCTAAGAGTAAATCATGGTGGACACAAGGCAACAGCACGTTACCGGAATCCTCGCTGTGCTTCAGCGCGTTGAACAAAACTCAGGCTTTTAGAGTGAAACTCAATAGTGTTGATAAAAAGACTGACTTTTGTTTGCAGCTGTTTTAAAGCGTTTGAAGTTGGCCGCCGACACGTAGGTCAGTCATTCTCTTTCCTTTTAGAAATACCTCCACACCCATCCCATAATGTGAGATTGCCATTCATCGCTCGTTCAGGGAAAGTGAGATTTCCCCTCCTCTTCTCGTCTTATCTCAGTGCTGCACACGCTGGAGATGAAGCAGACTGACTTTCTTGGAGCCTTTGAGTGATTTGTTTCTGCCTGACCGGTTCACACACACACACACACACACATACTCTGAAGATGCAAGCCTGCTCTCTGTTGCGTCTCTCTCACAGGCGCTGCCATCTGCCTCTCATACTATTCTCCACGCTGCAGTAATGATGCTTCAGCTCCTGTTTGCTTGCGAATCATTCTTTGTTCTATTTCTCGGCACGACGTAAATCAAACCCGCCTGCCTCCGTTTGCGACGACACAAACCTGCAGAAGCTACCTTTAATTCATATTTCATTCAGAATTGTGCATGCCCATGGCTACTCTCTGATTACACTTATGGAATAATTCTGAACGCAGGGCTTTAATGAGCACCAAGAGCGTCGATATCGTGCACTGTACTTCCTGGGTGCCCTCCAGGCAGCCAGGCGATTATCAGACCGCGCAGTGATGCAGTCTTTCTAGGCATGCTGGGGACAGAGAGGGGGGGGGGGGGGGTACAGCATTTGGTGGTGACATCATTTGCTTCTGACGCAAGCACAGCGCCAAGCTCGCACGAGAGATTATGATTAGCCGATCTTTCTTTCTTTCTTTTTTTGTAGCATCTCTCTATCGTAGACGGTGTCATTCTCATGTGAGATTTATTTAATCTAATCTACATTCCCAGCACGTTTCCATTTGTTTGCTGTATTATATTGGATATTATTAATAGATGTCCTCCATTCTGCCCATTCCTGTGTTTGTCAATGCCGTTGGGCCAAGTCATAAATTCTTCTCATGGACAGATTCATATTACAGATCATGCTTGCAGACGTAAAACATAATTATGCAACTCCGCTCATAGAAATGTCTTTTAAAAGTTTGTCTAAAAGAGAAAGAGTTTGGCTTTTGTCTGATATTCTTATAACGCTTCATATTTTTACCAGAACAAATAAAGGTGTGCTAATTCATCAGAAATAACAGTTTGTACACACAATTAAAATTATTATTCCGATGTTCCCTCTGTGCTGTGTTGATTCTATTATTCTATTATTAAAAGGCAGTTGGAATCCGTCTGATGTATTCACCAACTGTTTAAGGGGATTTAAATGTCAAATTCAAACAACAGATGTGATGAAAAGCCCGAAATGTCAAAGAGCATCAGCGAACAGTATTTATAATATACAGTATTAAACATTAAGTACTAAAAGACACCAGACGGCCGCAGTAAAAGTGAACATGCCCATTAACATCTAGACATCAGACAAACCCGGAGCCGAAACTCTCACAAGCATCACTTTTAATGTTTTCAGGATCGACAACCTTGATCCAAAATACAACACAATCCCTCGGCACTGCACCCGCATGGCAGAGTGAACCAGAAACATTTGGACATCATGGAAAGATGCCTTACAGACGTGCCACACATTCTGGGACTTGGACCTGCAGCCTTTAAAGTTTAAACAGCTTTTGTCTGTCCTGTGGCAGACATGCATGCGCAAACACACACATCTGCACACACAAATGCGACCGCACACGTCAATAAGTGGCAACAAACACAGTGGATTGAACTTTCTCCCATCACGGGATGCTTTTTGTGCTGATAGCTTTAAACCTGCACAGCTTTAGTAAAGTCTGTGACGTCATACCCACCCACATATCTGACAGGTTTTGGACACACGCTGGATAAAGCCAGCATAATCCACTCTTAAACATGACATGACACCTGTTATAATCCCATAGTCATGTACATTAAGGGCCAAGGAGGATTATAGCCGATGTCGGGGCTTATAGAAGCTTTATGTTGGTGCATATGGGAATCTTGCCTCTCTGGATTTACTGCAGGCGTAAATCCCAGGCGTGTGTCTCTGTGCTGTCTGTCCCCCTTGTGGAGCCTATCAGCATGTCTTCAAAAGCAAACATGCGGTTTTCTTGACTGGTTCTGAAGCCTGTCTGGCTGACTCTCATTGTAAGGCGGAGGGGGGGGGGGGACCACAGCTGCTCTCTGACGTAAATGCAGCAGAACACTCTGTTAGTGTGGCCACACAGCTCTCGACAGCTCTAGCCTGCTCATTGGTTACCTCACACTCCCTTTCCCCGCCCTCCGCACCACCAGCAGAGCGTTGCTAAACCCGGTGACGGATCTTACACTGAGTTTGCACAGATGTCATGAATCCATTCGCATTCAGAGGCGAACAGTAGTAACAGACTACTGATCTTCATCATCCGTCTGCGATGAAGATGACGTGACTTGCGTCAGCGTGCGTGATGCCGGACAAAGAGAGCAGGAGCTCACGTGGGGATGTTTCACAAATAAATGCCCTTTTATTAGTGCAGCGCCGCTTGTTAAACAGCAAAGACAGTCTGTCTTTACTTAACGTGGCCTGTGAGATCATTTGCATGTATTTATTTATTTGAGAGGATAAACCCCTTGAGATGAAACCATCTCGTTTTCAACAGGGTCCTCAACCAGACATGCAAAAACAAATAAATGAAAAATAAACAGTCTCCTTACACGCAACACACACACACACACACACCCACACACACTCAACACAACTACTTAATCCCAGGAACAACAACAAAAAGTTTCTCTCTGGATGTCTGCTCTGCCACCTCGTGCCACGCAAGGCCGACTTCTCATACCATTCTTTTTTGCTTATCTTAAGTTCCACTTGTGCAAACACATTACCGCACGTGAAACTTGCGTCATTCCCGTCGCCCAGTGTCTGCATAATTGTGTTGACTTTTCATGCGAGAATTCGCTCTGTGTTTGCTGTGAACACACCCGAAGCGACCGCTCGCTGCATATTAACAGATGTCCTCCATGCTCCCTGCTCTAATATCAATGCCTGTTCTATATCCTATCGCACAATGAGAAGTAAGTCATTTTGGTAAAAGCCAATCAGCCTTGTCTGTTAAATGCACATTGATTACAAACTGAAAATGACATTGTTGACCCCACCCCTAGCCTCATTCTGTCACGGTTGGCTGTCGAGTAGAAACTCTTTTCTACTCCTCGATAAAATGGAAACGATTGACGCAGCGGAGGACAATAATGTCCATGCACAAAGATGCACCTTTTTGACACGCTGGCTTGATGAGTGTGCAATGAACCCAAAAGAAGACTCTTCTGAACTAAGGGGGTCGTAGCTGACATCATTGCCCATGCCTCCCTGTGACCAAGCATCTGCTCACTGCTCACTGCCATAGAGGAAGAAGATGGTGAAGGTGAGGGACAGAAAAAGGAGAGAAAAGGAACATTGACCTGCAGTCCAGATACGTATCTGTCACTCCTACAAGGAAATCATTCAATTGCCTGCAGGACATAAACAGAGATTATCGCTCGAGATATTGGTCCCTGGCTCCTCATAACAGCACAGAAAGAAAAATGAAACTTGTGCTGCTGAAAACAACTTGATGTTTGATGGAACAGACAACCAGCTCGTTGAATGTGGCTCGACTCAACATTTATTTTCCTGTACTACGAGGCTGGTGTTCAGAAGCTGCATAGAAGTTAGTGTCAGGAGATAAACGGCGGACAGGCGAGGAAAACAAGAGGGGCCTTTGTGCTGCCTATTATCTGTAGTTAATCATTTAAGTTAGCGGTGGGTGGTCTGGTTTTGGATGAAGGGAGCAGTACAAGTCATACAAAGAACAGAGGTGGGGGGGGGGGGCTCTTTGACTTTATCTTTATCCCGAGCAACAACAATCCAGCCCGATGGAAGCAGTGATGCTTCTTATAAGGTTCTGTTTGCTCGGCTGCAGCAGTGAAACACAATTATGGCCCATGTGCAAATTTGATCTGGAATATCTGTGCAGTCTATATTTGTTTAACAGCTAAGATACTAACTAACTGTACATAAGTTAGCTTTAAGCTAATTACTAACACATTCATGTTTATCTCGCCATTCGGTCTGTCAGTGAACCAAGTGATGCCTTTTTTCCTCGGCTTTGGTTTTTTGGATTTAAGCCGCTGCTGTTCTGCGTCTTCTGAACCAAAACCTCAACATTTAACCCTAAAATGTAAAACACTCTTAATTGTGGAGGCTCGGGTGCGTCTCATCTCTCCTCATCGAGTTCTCACGATGTAAAAGCGATTCATTTACCCACAAAAAGCGAGACGTCAACTCTCCAGAGCCGCCCTCAAAGGCGACATTAATTTCCTGTTTATAGGTTTGGGTTAGTCCTCGTTTAATCTCTGTAGCATGTGTAGGTTAGTGCTGAATGCTGACTGAGGGAATCTCACTGCACACAGCAAAGCAAAACAGAAACACAAAGAGTAGCAGTGACTGAATGATTCCACAGACATGTGGCTTCACGGGATGCTGCTGGAACTGGAGTTCTGGCACACGAGGGAAGAGGACAAACGATATGTTCTGTACTTAAAATGTCTGTGTGTGCGTGTGTGTGTGTGTGTGCCGTGCTATTTACCCAAAACAATTACAATGCAGAAGGACATTAGATTACCAAATAGGAAGAGCTTGTTTATTGCACCACTTGTACTTTCGGGAGCATCCTACTTTCCATATTTGGCTTTAGAGCGAAGACTCCCCTCTTCCTCCCTACATTCCCTTCCTCCCGCTGTGCTCGTCTGGAAGGTCCGGCACTCACATGGCTGGACCAGGCAAACACACAGATGTCCTTAATGTCATTTCTACTCAGCTTAGGTCTCTTAATCCATGCTTAGCTGTCCTTTTCCCTGGCAGATGCCTCTCAAATGCTGCACCATCAAATCCAAAACACATTACATTCAACTCAATAAACACTGGAAACAATACCTGGTGTATATACAAGATATTTTAGCCACTCAATTCTTTGTTCTGAGGATGGAAGATTTTATTAAGTGCTCCCACACTTCAGACTTGAAGATTAAACACAACAAAAAAGACTAAAACAAAGAGAGATTTGCTTGGGAGCCACTTTTTCTCAGATTACCCCTTTGCAGAGCAAAAGAGACGGTAAGTAGGTAAATTAGATGTCTGGCATTTCACAATGTCAAAAGTTGTACAGTAGAGTGACATCATTTATTAAATGATTTTCAACCGGCTATCTGTACATACATATATTACTGCTAATTTGCAGTAATAACCGAGCTGAGTAATAAATCAGCCCAGGGTAACAGGCTGATCTGAGGCATGACGCACTCTCCATGGGGGGGCTTTTGCGCACACAAGCGTTCAAAAAAGCTCTGTGTAGCCTCGTGTACAAATACACGCAGCGACCAGGTATTTACATCTCGGGAGCGCTGACACCACAGGATCAGTATCAGCAGCTGTGCTGATAGCACAATACAGCGTGCATTCTTTAACAGAAAGGGCCTTTGTCCCTGTCATGAATGGGCACCATAAATCAGTCACCAGTGCCACGGATATCAAATGGTGAGGATCATTTTTGCTTTTCTCTGCATCTCAAGTTCATCGGGCCTGTTTAATTTGGAGCAAAAAGGAAGCACAAATCTAATTCATTTAATGCCGCATTATTCAGAACATAATCATGAGAAGCCAAGTCGTGGGGGGGGGGTGAATATTTTGTGAATGTTGGCTGAGTGTTACATTCCCCACTTGGTGAAAAGACATACAAAATTGTCAAGTATATAAAATCAATTTTTAAAGACTCGGTTGTTTATTCAGCCTGAATAAAAGGGGATGTAGTTTGTTCTGGTTTCAGAATACAAAAAAAATCACAGATTTGTTACAATGACAACAATTAAAATCAAGCTTACAAGATTTCCTTTGATCTGGGATTTATTAGTTACTGTATGTTGAGATGGGAATAGTCAGACTCATATCTAAAGATGTGGACCACAGCACGAAATGCTCAGACGAGGTCCTACTCAACAAAATCAAACAAACTTTGTCCGGCCACATTGGTTAAAAAAAAACATCGGGATTTTATAAAGTAGGTTAGGTTGTATTATTTTTGAGTATTACTAAAATAATACTACGGTACTACCGTACTACTGCGTAAGCTGTAATATCATATACTGCAATTTTCAGTGTTGGTTGCTATAGTTCGTGCTCAAATCACAATCACGCTTTTGATCAGTGAGAAGAGCCCATTGTGTTTATGAGGGTGTCTGTGTTAGAGATTAATAAGGACACCATCACTGAAAATGTTTGTTTGAGATGAGCTGGTCCCGAACCTCCGGGAGGATGCCTTGACGCACTAACTCACGAGGAAGTTCCCGACTGCCAAAGTCAACAAGCACACACAGACCAGGGATAATCACCAAAGAAGAATGGCTCCCTTATCCTGCAGGTCACAAAGGCACCAAACGATCAGACAAAGGGGCTTTTTAGGAGACTGTCAGGGGACGCGACAGCAAGGGGGAAAATCAATGGATTCATGGGCTGAGGTCAGTGAACGGAAAATAGACATCAAGAAATGAGCACTAACCACTACCGGAATGCTAACATTAATGTCCCTGTATTAATGTTAGGGCATCAGCTGCCGAGGGCCTGGATAGCTCAGTCGGTAGAGCATCAGACTTTTAATCTGAGGGTCCAGGGTTCAAGTCCCTGTTCAGGTGTTACAGTTTTGCGTTCACCACGGCAGTTTAGTGTACTTTCAGCTTGTCCCGTGAGAGGTTGCCATAGCAACCCAACCTTCACCCTTTCACCCTGTCCCTTGCATTGTCCTCCCTCACTACGTCTGGGTATCTTCTCCTGGGTCGTCCTCTAGCCCTGCTCCCTGGCAGTTCCATCCTCAGCATCCTTCTACCGATATTGTCCCTGTCTCTCCTCTGGACATGTCCAAACCCTCAAAGTCTTGTCTCTCTGACCTTGTCTCCAACACGTCTAACCTTCACTGTCCCTCTTATTGCCTCATTTCTAATCCTGTCCAACCTGGTCACTCCCAAAGAGAACCCCAGCATCTTCATCTCCACCACTAGCATGCTAATAATCTATAATTAGTGTTAAATATTAAGTACAGCTAACGGGAATGTTGTTAGTTTCACGTGTATTAGGTCACAAATTAAACTGAAAAACTCACTAGTTTTATTGTATATTTTGGCTGTACTCAGTAGTAGCCATTTTTAGCATGATGCTGACTGTAAACACAATACTGTGCCTGGTAAACTTAAGACAAGTCATTGTGAGTGTTATATTAGCATTGTGACGACAACACTGCAACAAAGCCCCATCTGTTCAGCTCCTTTCATTTGCATTGAGCCATACGATGGCAGAATAATGCAACTCTGTTGTGTCACATCTATTTACTTAAAAATGTCACAACAGCATCATCAAGCGTGGCATCTAATATAAGCATTGCAAATGTCTAATAAATTATTGATCTTGTCCTCCAAGCACAGGTTAGGTTCCTTCCAAAAGATGTGCTCTCCAATTTAAAGATTTTAATTTTTTAATTGATTGGATGTTATTTTGTGTCAGCTGCTTTTAGGGCTTCCTGTTCAGGCCTTCCGGCACACTCTAATAATTAGAGTTAATGACGTGGTGGCGCAGTAGGTAGGCCTGTTGCCTCATAGCAAGAAGGTTGAATTCCCTTTCTGTGCAGAGTTTGTATGTGAGGTGTGACCCCGCGATGCGCTGGTGTACCCCGCCTCTCACCCGTAGTCAGCTGGGATAAGCTCCTCCAGCGACACCCGCGACCTGCAAGAAGGACAAAGGGTCCCAAAAGTCATGGCACCCTGTTCTACAAGAAAATGGAAGGATGGATGGATGTGAAAGCGCCACTGCCACCTACTATAGCAAATGTGCAACCACATTTTATTCTAGTGTGGCAACGAAAAAGCAAATGGTAGTTTTGCCGTGCACGTTCCCCGGAGACACATGCACCCCACTGGCATTTCACTGCACCCCCCCACTATTTGAGAATCACTGGTGGACTTAAAGGCAGCATCTGTTTCCCCTTTATCGTGTCAGAGGTAAACTTGCTTTGTAAGCAAATACTTTAGCTCAGGAACAAAGGACTTTCTGTCAATTTGCAATCCTGACCTTGAGGGCCAAATAGACATTGGTATGTCTCCTCTGTAAAGAGCAGCCAGAGGGCATTCAGCGAGAATGGCAGGTAAACAAACAGCGCACGATTGTAGTAAACAAAGTTGGGTCGGCCCTCCGAAAGATCCCCATCACAAACAGTGCTGACTGCAACCTGAGAAATCGTGACAGTATCGTTATCATTATTTGCTCCGAAGTTGGTGGAAACTGGATACACACAAAAACACACACAAACACAGGCCACTTTGACCTCCGCTCAACGCCCGTAGATGTTCTGGAAACGGGTGCGTGGATTTGATTGTACAGGACACTGGCAGCCAAAGAAGCTCCTTTAAAATCCTTTGGGATCGCTCGCCCCGCCCTTGTTTTGGCTATTCCTCTTTGCCAATCGGGTTTCCTCGCTTCCTCTGTTGCCACATGATTTGTGTATTGTTGAGACAGATTTTGTTCACCACGGCAGTGTGAGATGAAAATAGCCTTCACACTTTTTATGAAACAACTTATTTGAGTCTCTAACGCTATAAACATCTCAGAACACTATCAACAACATCTTAAAGGCACCAATAAGAAGAAAATTGCCCTGTAAGAGATATTTTAATATCTGTTGAATATGATATATTGTAAAGGCAGTCTGATGGTATTTGAAAGATGAAATATGTAAGATACTTAGAACATAATGTGCCTAAATGTGCAATAAATAAGAATCTACCTCATAGAAAGTAATACTGAAAATAATAAAGAAAAGAACAAATAATAGTTATATCAGAATACTTTAAGCCACCAGGGAAATTATATATATTTAAACTATATATTTTATTATATATTCAAATCGATTTCACTCAATCAGCACGTCACCAGTTCACCGACGGCGCGCGCGCGTCTCACTGGGAAGCCCGCGAGCTGCAGCCGGTGTCGGGAAACATCACGTGGTGACACATCTTTACAGCTGACGTCACCTTCCCCTATCTCTAAGCAACGCCTTCATCAGCACTCGCGTCACCGTGAGCGCGAGCCGCGCCGTTACCAGGCAACACGTGCCTCGCGCTTTCGTTCGGCCTTGCCTTGCACCCCGCTCGGAGCTCTGACGCGGGTGTGACGTTAATGAGGTCGGTATCAATTTGTTACGGTGGCGGTGGGTAGAGGAGGAGGAGGAGGAGGAGGAAGAGGAGGAGGAGGAGGAGTTCCCTCTGAGTGCCGAAGCCCTGCCTGCATTCCGGCGGAGCGCACCGGCTCACACCGACCGTAACCGAGTCCCGGGCCGGAAGACGAGTTCAAACTCCGAGTAAAGACGAGATCAAAGTGTTTCCACAGCTTTTCTTCTCTTTGTGCTGTTGCTGCGTCGCTCCGGTCGTGGAATGGTTTCCGGTTCCTCTGAGAGCTTGATGCCCGCTCTGTGATCGTTAAGGTACGGGTACGCTGTCGTGTTTTATATGTTCGTATAATACTCAAACAAAGTTATTTCCCATGACTTATTCGAATAATAATAATAATCCTAAATTAATAATTAATAATTTGATCTAAATAATGTAAAAAAATGTTCTATTTTTTGAAACCGACTAAGATCATAGTTGGAAAATGTCCTTGATTGATAATTTAGTGGGCATTTATAGCGTCACTGTGAACACACGCACTTCTTCCCACGAACATATTTCTTATAGAAGAAAGTTTAAGACATGTCGACATTATGCACACTTATCTGGCATCGAGATTTCAAATGGATGTAATTTAATGTAACACTCTTACGTGTAATATTCAGTAAAATTTAAGTTAACCAAAATGTATGTCTCGTCTGCAGGAACGAGGCTCCGACTATCCCGGCACCGTAACACCGAGACGCGCTGCAGCATGGTGATCATGACGGAGAACAGCCAGGGGACCGGCCAGGGGCCCAGCCTGGGGACCGGCCTGGGGACCGGCCTGGGGACCGGCCAGGGGACCGGCCAGGGGACCGGCCAGGGGACGCAGCCCAGACCGCTGCAGGTCGGCTTCTATGAGATCATCCGCACCCTCGGGAAAGGAAACTTCGCTGTGGTGAAACTAGCCAAGCATAAAGTCACCAAAACACAGGTAAGCAGCTCCGCCTTCACGTGAGACTAAATCTGCATTTTAAAAGACACATTAAAAAAATGTTTGAATGCAAATTGCCTTTTTTTTTAGGTGGCCATTAAGATCATTGACAAGACCAGACTGAACCCCTCCAACCTGGAAAAGATTTACAGAGAGGTGCAGATTATGAAACTGCTAAACCACCCCCACATCGTCAAGCTCTACCAGGTGTGTGTGTGTGTGTGTGTGTGTGTGTGTGTGTGTGTGTGTGTGTGTGTGTGTGTGTGTGTGTGTGTGTGTGCGTGTGTGTGTGTGTGCGCGTGTGTCTCCACATGCTGGGAACCTGAATACAAGAGACACCTTTACTTATCTCAAACCCGATGTGGCGCTGCCGAGCTGTGCCTCGCCGTCGTTGCTATGTGGATACAGCAGTGAATTATGGGTAAAGAATAAGGGGCCATTAAGCGGTTTGTGCTGCTGACTCTCAAAGCACGGCGGCATCAGGGCAATCCCCTTTTGACCGCCCTCTGCGTGCATCCGCGTTAGAAACGGAGACGGGGAAAATAACCACGTATGAACCGGGAGCTCCGAGTTCCTACGGTGTTTTATTTTAGACACAGGGAACACAAAGAGGAAGAGCATTCCGTTCAAACATGTGTCCACAGGTCTGGACCTGCAAGCCCGACTCGCGTCGGTTAAAGCCACATGCAGTAACGTCCGTGCGTCACGTGAAAGCCGCCTCACAAGGCGCCGCTTTACTCCTAATCAAATTGAAGACTTAAAGGAGAGAATCCTCTTTTCTCCGCTCGGCGAGCGCAGCGGCACGCGTCTGGCAACAAGCGCCCACGCGATCAATCGCACGGCTTGTTCTTTCCTTTCCACTCTGGACTCTTTCCTGCCTTTTATTTGGCGCCGTAATGCTTCGCTCCATGTGAGGATTACTTTAAGATTGATTCTGAATCTACCGTGAAATCACGTCTCAAACGCGATTGACTCACGGAACTGCAACACGTTTTCACACTGATGAAAGAGGACACATTTCCTCTTGTTCCAGATTATCACCATCAGATTATCCGTGTGAGTTAATGAAATGTTATTATTCCACAATTAGCCAGAACAAACGAGGAATCTGAAGACGCCAGCCTGAGAACCGAGACATTTTTCACTGCCATCCCATTATTAGACCAAAAGTCTAAAAGTAACACTTGTTGATATAGGCTGGAAAAAATAATCTATTTTTATATATAGTAGAGTAGACTCGGGGATTACAGCCTTGTTAGAGCAATAAGATGGGAAAGTAATATTATAATTTATTGTGTTACGTTTATTATAATAATAAAAGTCAAATATGTTTAAGCAGGAATCATCAGATCTATTAAACATCAACCTCGACACTGGGCTTCATACGATGTTGTGTTTTGTTATTTGTGATTAGAGCTTTATATCCTCTTTGTGTCGGCCTTTTGGGGGCTCTGATTGGACGAGGATTACCGAAGCCTGGCTCTCCGTTTGTCTCCGCCTCCCTTTGCCCTGGCGTCAGTCGCTCGCCCCCCTTCCGTTCTTCCTTTGGGGATGGTTTAAGGGCCCTTAACGTACCGGGCCTGCCGTGACGTCAGCAGCACCCCCGGGTGACAGAGCGCCACGGCGCCGTCCCGTCTCACGGATAGCCTCTGCTCCCGAGGCCTCTTTCTTTTCTAAAGGAGACTTGGAGCCGAGAAGAGTTGAGCGCCGCCATTTTGTGGAATTCTGTGACATTTAATTCACAGTTGGCCTCCAGCATCATTCAGGCAGGGCCTTTTGTTCTGACAAAAGAGCAACCTTTCTGCCCCGTCTCTGAGGACACGCCCAAGAAAGAGAAGCTTATTAGGGGCTTTAGATTCAACACCACCGCTGTCTGGCCGCGTGCGATCCTCCGCCCCAGCGTCAGAGTCCAAATCTGAACGTTAGAAAGTTTCACACAGTTTTACTTTGGGTCTGTCTTTGAACCGATTTCAGCACGATAAGACGAGTTCGCGGGGAAGCGCGACGAAGACATCTCACGCGCGTGGTAGCTCGGAGCTGCCCCGAACGACTGATCGTGATCGTACGCTGCCCGTCGCCATGTTGGTTTTAACCCTTCACTTTCTCTCTTAGGTCATGGAGACCAAAGACATGCTGTACATTGTGACGGAGTATGCAAAGAACGGAGAAATGTTCGGTGAGTGGAAAACGAGGACTTGGTACGACACAAACATTTGTGTCTTACACAATGAGCTCTAAATTACCCCCCCCCTCCAGACCACCTGACCTCAAATGGGCGGATGAGTGAAGATGAGGCACGGAAGAAGTTTTGGCAGATTCTCACCGCCGTTGACTATTGCCATCGCCACCACATCGTTCACCGCGACCTAAAGACCGAGAACCTGCTGCTGGATGCCGATATGAACATCAAACTGGCCGGTAGGTCTGCCACACACGGCGTGCTGTAGCCAGCGCTGCTCGTTAGCATGCAGGAAGGTGTGGTCTCATGTGCAAACGACTTTTGTTAGGAATCGGAACCTGACGGTGTCTCTTTGTTTCGGGTTAGAGAGGCAACGCGTCTGCGTTCCAGTGCCCTTATCTTCTCATCCGGCTGCAAAGCGAAACAAACGGGTTGGAATGACACAATTGTTGTGGACGTGTTTTGCAGACTTTGGATTTGGAAACTTCTACAAAGCAGGAGAGCCTCTGTCTACGTGGTGCGGCAGCCCGCCTTACGCCGCCCCGGAAGTGTTTGAAGGGAAAGAGTACGAAGGACCTCAACTGGATATTTGGGTAAGATTATAACAAAAAAAAAACGCAAATAATGAATCAGCCGATCAACATTTAACCAATCGAGGTAACATTCCTCTCCTTCTGATGTTCCTACAGAGCCTTGGTGTCGTGCTTTATGTTCTCGTCTGCGGCTCTCTCCCGTTCGACGGGCCCAGCCTTCCTGCACTCAGACAGCGAGTCACAGAGGGAAGGTTCAGAATCCCTTTCTTCATGTCCCAAGGTAGGACGACGGCAAACCATTCCAACCAATCACCAACCTTAATCCGCATCGATCGAAACTCAAAGCGCGCTCCCTTGTTTGCACCGTCCAGACTGTGAGAACCTGATCCGGAAGATGCTGGTGGTGGACCCAGCCAGGAGGATCAGCATGGACCAGATCAAGCAGCACCGCTGGATGCTGGCGGACCCGGCGGCTGCGCAGCAGACCCCCAGCCACCCCCTCACAGAGTACAGCTCAAACCTGGGCGACTACAGCGAGCCCGTGCTGAGCATCATGAACACGCTGGGCATCGACCGCCAGAGGACTATCGAGGTGACTGAACGGGGACCCGTCAAATATAAAATCCACAACGAGAAGACGAGCTGGACACAAGCTGTCATCAAGAGCCACAGAAGAGACACACGGTGGCTAAACCGCTAATCTACGGCATCCCTTTCCTCAGTCTCTGCAGAGCAGCAGCTACAATCATTTCTCCGCCATCTACTACCTGCTGCTGGAGCGGGTCAGAGAGCACCGGACCCAGCAGCTGAGCCGTCAGTGTGGGACCTGGAGCCGGAGACCCAGGAGCACCTCCGACTCGAGCCCAGAGGTGAGCCCACTGACGTTCCCGACGTATCCAGTTGCTTGTGCTGGGAATGTGAAACGCTGAATGCTTCCGTGATCTTTTCTAGGCATTAATGGAGTCCACAGACGGCTTCAGAACGGCAGCATTTTTAATTCCAACCAAAAGCACGGCTCCGGTGTACTCGGAAAAGGAGCACGACCAAGGCGGCTTGTTCCAGGTAGGCCTATCGAGTCCCTCGTCGCGGCGCTGCCGTCCACGCCAGTGACTAAGAGTCCAGCTTCTTCCTTCAGCCCTCGCTGTTTCCTGTGGAGGCCAGCCTGAACCGCCTGCTGTGGAGCCGGTCCATTTCGCCCAACAGCCTGCTGGAGACGAGCATCAGTGAAGAGGTGCGACCCAGAGACCTGGAGGAGGAGGAGGTGGCGCAAACCCCCAGTCCCCTGCTGCCCCCCACCACCACCTCCCGGAGACACACCCTGGCTGAGGTGTCGGCCCGTTTCCACCGGTGCAACCCCCCGTGTAAGGAAGCAGCACACACGAAATACGAAGGGTCGCGTTGATCCACACCGTCAGATCCGTGTGGTCTCATTTGCTCCCGGTCCTGTTCCGCGTAGGTATTGTGGTCAGTCCCTCGGATGGTGCCTCTTCTGACGGCTGCCTGAAGTCCTCCTCCAGTCCAGCCCCCCACCTGCAAGCTACTATGGGTGAGATGTCAACACTTGTGGCCTCGGGGGCCGAGGGCGGGCGCCCGCTGCCAGCTGGAACCGCTCTGGCCTTATCGTCCCACCTCCTGCCCCGGGCTCAGGGGAGCCCGCCTGCAGGCAGCTTCCAGGAGGGCCGCAGAGCCTCCGACACCTCCCTCACCCAAGGTAGAGCAGCGCGAAGCCGGGCGACTTTTACACGTCCTGTAAGGTCCAAGAAGCAACGCGTAACGCTTTCCCCGCGCCTCTCCACAGGCCTGAAAGCGTTCCGTCAGCAGCTGAGGAAGAACACGCGCACGAAAGGCTTTCTGGGATTAAACAAGATCAAGGGTCTGACGAGGCAGGTCGCCCCCCCGCCCGCCTGCAACCGCGGCAGCCGGGGCTCGATGGGTCCGGCACGCTCCGAGCACCGCAGCATGCTGGAGGAGGTGCTGCGCCAGCAGAGGTGCGTCACACTCTATGTAAAGCCCCACTCTTTTTATGCCGATTGTGATTTTTTGAAAGTCTCGATTTGTTGTTGATTATTTTTGTGTCTGTTTTCCAGGATGCTACAGATCCAGCACCAGCCTCAGGTCCACGCCCCTCACACCGGATCTACCCAGAACCCCCTGCTCTTTCTGGCCCAGCATCAGTCGACCGCTACGCCGCCTCCTCTCCACCTCGCTTCCTCCCCCCCAGTTCTGCCTCCTCAGCACACCTCAGCGGGTCTCCAGCGCAGTCCCTGGCAACAGAACCGTGAGAGCTACTCCTCTTGTCTGGGTCCTGTAGCCTCAGCCGCTTATCTTTTAGAGGCTCGTCTACACATCAGCCAGCAAACCCACGCGCACCCGCGCGCGGGTCTCCAGCAGCAGCCGCCCAAACCAGCCGTGTGGCGCCTGGGCTCGGCCGCCAGCGCCGATCCTGACGTGCAGGAGTCGAGTTTGGCGGCGCAGCAGCAGCTCAGTAGCTGCGTGATGGTGAAGTAACGCATCATCAAGACCAGGATTGATCCGGAAGATCATCTGATCCATGAGGAAAGTAACGCAGAAGTGGGACGCGAGAGCAAACTGAAACATCAAACGTACTTTTAATCCAGCCGCACGTACCACATGTGTGTGTTTCGCTATAGATGTCATATAAGCTAAAGAAAACAAGCAATAACCAAACTCTGGACGTGACGTTCGACTCCTACTTGACTTCCAGAAAAGCAATAACAGACAAAGATTCTCGTCCAGCTCTGCGATAGACATTTGACGACGTGTTTTGCTGACGGGAGGATTTTTACAGGAACGCTCTTCCTCCTTTTTCCTTTGTCATTTTTCAGTTCTCCTGTTTTTCTCCTGATTGGACTGAAGACCAAACTTCGTTCCATTTTCTTTTTATCACTTTAACCGCCTTTCTTACGAGACATTTCTCTGTAGCAGCTCAACGGACGTGCAGTACAGTGCCCCGAGCTCACAAACCTACACTCAAGGCGTTTATTTGAATTCTATTGAAACTGTGATATTTCTTTCTGTGCAGGATTAGCATAGCTAAACGCTGCTTTTACCTCGAGCTGCAAAAAGACTGCTAAATGCTCATCGGCCAAAGCTGAAAGAAGTGGCTATCTCTCATTGGGTGAAGCACATCTGGTACGTCGGTTAGCGTGGTAGCACCTTACATACGTGGCTACATCGTCATGATGAGCACCTTTTATAGTTTTAGCTTTTACTACCTCCTCAGGCAACAATCGGGGCAGAGACAGACAAAAGGACATAAACTGTGGGAGCAGTGCAATATTTCACATTGAAATCCAAAGGAAGGATGAGGCTTGACGTAGAACGATCAAAATGAGCTTGCCTGAGGTTTGTTCTCGTGACTTTAATCTCGTCTGCTTGCCGTGCTGGCTCGATAAGTAGAACAGGTACTACTTACGTATACAAATAGGAAATTGTACAAATTGCAAAAAAGGCATTTCAAGTTGCCGTTTCTTCACGCAGCATGCAAATAGTACTTTAACGGAGACGAGCGATCAATCACAAGTACACTACTGACCCTTCACTTGACATCGCGTCTCAGACTGGTGGTTAGCTTGTGTTTTAGCATCATCTACTTAGCCTTTGCTGTGAGAAAACCCCTCTTGCCACCAAATGCTCACGCTGCGTGTGTTGCTATATCTCTAGCGTTACTATCAGGAGCGTGGTGGTATTCGTTTTTTTTGTATACTTTTCTAGAAAAATTAAGAATATAAAATAAACGAAGAGAAAGTAGGAATACCGCATTGTGCTGAACATTGAACTCTCTTTGGGAGTCCATAAATAGCTAGACAGACGGCACAGACAAGCTGCAAGAGATGTGTTACATACGCTTCACGAGTTCGGTTCTTCGTGACACAACTAGTAGAAGAGCCGTGTTTTCCAGAGCCACTTCGACATTGAAAACATGCAGTGTTACGTAACATTTCTATTCAGTTTTTGGTTGATCGCACTCACCAACACTTGTGCCTTTATCTGACCAGGTCGACTCGGTTACTAGTAGCCATTCAAACCCCCTTCGACATTTCCTCTGACCTCTCATTGCTGAATCTGACCTTTGACCTGGTGTAAACAGGGGCAAGAATTGCACTTTATTCTTATTGTTGATACTTGTTTTGTTTCTCATGAAACAAAAACTTCACCAAACTATTTGCAACACTAAGATTCTCTGTTAGATGACCCATTTTTGGTACTTTGGACAATGAGAAGTATTTAATGTTCTTCATCTTCCCTGATTTGTTACTTGACTGTGTGTGTGTGTGTGTGTGTGTGTGTGTGTGTGTGTGTGTGGGAGGGAAGAAAAGAAAGACAAAATGTTAGTTCAAGAATGTTTATTTATGTGGCTATTTATTTGAATAAAGTTCACATCCTAAGATGTTGTTTCTTTGTTTATCATCATCCGGGTATATTTATTGGCATGGTCCGCGATGTGCTGGCGACGCATTCGGGGTGTACCCCACCTCTCACCCATAGCAAGCTGAGAGGCTCCAGCAACACCCGTGACCCGCAAAGCGTTAGAAAATAAGCGAACATTGGCATGATTACTGTAGATACCGTAGCTTGTATACTCCTCACATACATCAGCATTCATATTTAGTTATAAACCAATAAAACACGAAAGAACCCAAGAGTTATTTCACCTTTAACACCAAATGTAAAGTTTGATTTCACAGAATGATTTAAATTTAATGAATCGACTCAGCTGTCTACTTATGATATTTTTATGTAATGAGAAATTACAATGCTCACATACAAAGAATTGTTATATTTATGACATAGTTTCGATTTGGAGTTCATATCCTTACTCCAACTTCGGCCTAATTTACAAATGTGCTGATTTGCTAGTGCAAATTTAAAGATTTACATTCTCTACATTTCATTCCCTCCCTCTCTCTCACGTGCACACACACACGCACACACACACACACACACACACAACATATGGCTTGACATTTGGCTTATGACCCTCTAGGAGCGTTTGATCTAAAAGGAACGCTACACATTTGACGTCCAGCTGCCACCAGCGTATCCGCCTTCTGCTGACGTGCCTAACAAGCATCTCAAAATACACGCTCAACAACATTGTGTCACCACAGGATTCAGGGGTGTGTGTGTGTGTGTGTGTATGTGCACTTTCTTGAATGAAATGCCACTTCGAATATTGACACTAAACAAATATCTGTCAAGAACAGATCATATGGAGTCAAAATGCAGAGGCACAGACTGACGGTAGAGCAACAGAAGCATTTAAACTTTAAACCAGAAACAAGATTCGGTGCACAGAAAACGGTCCACACTGACATCAAGCCGACAATATGAATTACTTTTAACACTGGCAGCAAAAGGGTTGTGGGTTTAATTCCGGGCTGCAACAGGCACCTTTTGTATGGAATTACTGGACGTACCGACTTTAAGAGGTTGCAGACATGTACGAGCTGACACAGGGGTATCACGTGAAACGAGCATCAGCGCTCGTCTACCATGTGGACACCTGATCCGCGCGTTGCCCCTTCTTCCTCTTGCCTGCTTCCTCCTTCCATTCCGGCCGAGGGACCATCAGCTCTAACATGAAGACCTACTTAGATTAGGTCAGTGCGATGTCTGTGCTGGGGGGGGTGGTCTCTGCAAAGCATCAGGGAGCCCCCTTGGACGATCTACAATTACCAGTCACAAAGAGGTCTGCTAGGCATTTGGCTGCTGGCGTGGGGGATCCATTAGCCAAACAAATCGGATCTAGTGATACAGATTCAGTTATCACTTTGCTAAATCGCGGCAGCAGTAAAGGTAAATCCTGCCCAACAATATGTTGTCGGGTAAAAGTTGAATTGTGATCTTGCTGTCCATCTCACCCAGTCACCCTGCTGTTACATCTTCACTGATTGGTTTAGACGCATTCCTCAACCCCCCGGTCCTTATCTTCTCCCCGACCAGGCCTGGCTTCTCTCAGCCTGCGGCTTTGGTGTAATGATATAGTGGTTGGAATGTTGCCTGTACCTTCTCAGCCATCCGTCACAGATTTCATCAGGATCCTTGATACAACCCCATGTTTTTATACCCAAGCGTTTACATCTGCCCAGTCTTCGGATTGTTGACTGCAGTCAGGTATTCCTGAATTTTCCAATACGTCACTCTGAAGAAAGTCATTTGGTAATTTTCTTTGGCGTTAAAGCTGCCGTTTATTCCAGAAGCCTGAGCGAGGCGCCGCCTTCGCCCAAGTCTGCTGCTCATGCAGCATCCCTGTTGGTGTCTCCCCTTTCTGTTGAACATTCAATCGTGCCGCCCTATCCTCCTCGCTGACTATGGGCGAGAGGCAGGGTACACCCTAGACGAGACGCCAGCTTGGGCCACACAAAAGACAAACCAAAAGAAGCAGACACACTCACACCTACGGACACAGAAAGGAATCAAACCTAGAACCTTTTAACTTCGAGGCAGCAGAGCTACCCACTGCGCCACCGGGCTGCCCTCTGGCGCACTAGTAATAATCAAACTCTATGGATACCTAAGAAAGTAAAGAACTTTTACATTATATTTCAGGTGTTGGAGTGAGAGGGAGGTATGATGCAGTTTAGAAATAAAAGAAAAATAACAACGTTTGGCTTACAGGAAAACAGTGACCATGAGTAGAATGAGGAACTGATGGTCCAAGAGCATGCCCGACAGGTTCGGTCAGTAAATCTCATTCAAAAATAAACAATTAGACATCAAGGGAAATTCCAAGTTACAGTGAGACTCACAACCCACGCAATGAGCTGACAGTGAACACGAGGAATCACACAGACCGACTACGCTGCGCGACAATAACGAGCAAGTGGCACAAACAGAGGCAGGCGGAACCAGTCAGTCACAGCGCAGAAAATAGACAAGGAAAAAACCAACAGAGAGATGCAACAATAAACGACAGTCAATCTGGAACGAAACGGGCGACGTGAAAAAACAGGGAACTTTGTTTAGGAGTTTACATTTAGCATTTGTAATTGCAAACGGGCAACCTTGCATGAAGGGTGAGGCACAAACGGTTTTTTGAGTTTCTGTCAAGCTTCTTCACAGCGACACGCCCACCGATGGAACTAGAACAGCTGAAACAGAAAGCTCACCAAGCCAGGAATATTATTGAAACACTACCTTTGCAATAACTCAGTAGAGACCAGAGAGGTTTGGTCTGCGTCTCTGATAATGGGATCGAGTCTCCAAGTTGAGGCGCGTAAATAAATACATGACTCGTCATCGAGTAAATCGTGTGCTTCACAACTAGATGTTAGACATTAAGATAAACTAGGTCCTATAAATAAATGCAAACACCATCTATTTAATTTCCTTTTATGTCACACCACAGCTATAGTTCATGTTCCATTGTTCTCTCAACGTGGCGACACCAGCTAGGAATGTAATTTGGAGGCTCAAGCATCGACAAAACACTGCAGGGGAGAAAGATTAAAGGGACGCGCACACACAAACACACACACACACACACAGCTCACAGCCAGCTGTGAGGGCTATGACGCACGTTGGGCTCTGTTAATATTGTACAGCAGGCTTTGGCGTCTGTGTGAGCATTCCATTACCGGCACTACATTCCAGCAAGCTTATACGAACCTCACGAAGTAGTATTCAATACAAATACTTCATCACTCAGCATTCGCCCACAGCCCAACAAAAGGTTATGCCTTTCTGTCGGCACGTGTGTGTGTGGAGGTTTGGTCGGTCAGAAACCAAAGGAAGATACCAAACTTATCACGCGATTTAAGGGTTTTAGGCGTCGTACTGGCCTCTTACTTATTCAGGACGAGTGGTGGAAGAAACAGAGTGGCGTCCAGCAGCGTCGTGAGCGCAGCATTTTTATTCCACCACACAGAAAACAGCGTTGCCCCACCCCCCCCCCCCACAAAACGACCCAGTGCTCCTTAAATAGGAGGTCCTAATTGTACAGTCCAAATTGAAGGGGTGGATTAATTCACATGTAACAGATTTACATTTTCAAATAAGGTTAATTTACCCAATACATTTCAACAATAACAATCAAACTTAAAAAGGAGACGATGTATGGAGTTACCCCCCGAAACTCTAACTTTAAACCCACTACCCCACACACTCCCCGGTTTAACCTCCCCTCCCCAGGAGGCCACTTGGCACCGTCCCATGATTAGGGTGATTATGCACACCTGGCCTGCACTGACATGGGCACGCCTCCATGTCAGTGGCCCCGCCCATCACCTCAAAGAAAGGAGAAACAAAGACACAACCAGCTAAATAAGGATCCAATCATTAGCAGTTGACACAACGCCTAAGTGGGAAAGAAATATAAGGTATTAATTAAAGTGATCAATATCCGGGTGAATGAAATTGTGACGTATTAGATATTTACAAATACACACCTGATCTGTGAGGGAGGAGGGACAACTCCCTCACAGCCCTAAAGGTTTACATCTCATAAACTTTTACTCTTTTTTTTACATTTGTGTACTCAAACACATCTTCTAAATTTATTTTTAGATTTTTTTAGATTTTATTTTATTTCTGAATGACATCTAAAACTCTGAAGCATCAAAGTGGTTAAAGCACTAACAAGTACCAGTAACATAACTTTCCTTTTTTGTTTGCAGGGTCTTCTAACTGATGGCCTAAATGTCATTCCTACATCCTAACCTTGTCTGTAACTCACGGTGACCCTTGGATGTTGAATCTGGCTTTAAATAAGATTTGAACCCTGAACCCAAAGAGGATTAGAAGGACAGCCCCTTCACATCAGGCCCCAAGTCCCAGTTCATGCTGACAGTCCCAACACGTTCTGCAATAAGAGGTGAAACAACTTCAAAAGAAAATGAATCCAGTTACTTCAGATTACATTTTGAAGGATTACATTGATCTGGATGAATGAGAATTTACTCCATCCTTCATTGTCGGATACCAAAGTCGTCTGGGAACCACAAAATGCTCATCGTAATTGATTTGGTCAGGTCCTGCGTCTGTGTGGAAGGCCTTCGTGTCAGATGGTGGGTGCGTCATCGAGCCTGCCTGGCAGCGCCTCTGGCTCCTCTTACACTCGACTCTGTGACACCAGAGATGGCTCCGCTACTCTGTTGCTACACGACCACACTGTGCCCCGTCATGGGTTTTGTGGGTATCACCATATCCTCTTCCGTCGCCGCCTACGTCCGACATGACAAAAGGGAAGATGTCTGATGTCGCCGTTGCCACTGATATGAAGTTAAACTGAGTAACCACTAAACGTGTTTTATGCAATGGTACTTTATACTTCTTAGAACCTTCCTTCCGTCAGATTGCCGCTATGGAATGAGCTGACATTCGTAGATCCCATAAAACAAACTTGATTTGATTCCCGGACTCTTTCTCAGGCTCAACAAAGAGAATAGTGTAAAAAAAATGTTTAGTCATTTCTATCAGACATTCGCGGCTCCCTCTGGATGGATCCTAATTTACTTTCACGCGTCACGGCCATCCGGCTAAACATCGGCAGGGATAGCATTGTAAGCACGTTAGCAATGGGCCCCTGCTGTGTATTAGATAAATAGCAGGCTCTCCACTCACACACACGTGCACGTAAAATCACGAATTGTGAGGCCACATGAAGTCATCAGCCTGCAGTGACGTCAATAATCCTTCCACAATGCAGCCACGAGTCTGCACGGTGCAACAATTCAGCCTTTCATCCAGATTCCAGAGGTGTGCGTGTGTGTGTGTGTGTGCGTGTGTGTGTGTGTGTGTGTGAGCTTCTTTAAGTGGGTCATGTGTGTTTGTGCAGCAGATGGAGGGCGGGCACAGGGCAGGAGTTGGCATTAGTATGGCAGACTAAAAAGCAATATTTTGTTCCTGCCAAGCAGTCATGAGACTCTTGTGAATTTGTCGGGGTAATTAAGAGATTTGCTCCTCGTCTTTGTTCTCTCACTCTTCTTGTCATTCCCGTTTGTCCCTGCCTCTGTGGTGCGGATCACGTACTCAGATCCTTTCAGGCTGTTTGTCCGGCACGTTGCAAATCCTCTCCTTTGGCTTTGTGTCTGTTCCTGTATGAGACGCAACCCACACATCCAAGCTGCTGCCTTACATCAGCTATTTCCTGTCTGTCTTGCACAAAGTTATTGCGTGACCTGAGGTCAAATGGCGGGAACAAGCACTCTGTGGAAAGGAAGCGTACATCCTGTTAACGTCATGGTCTTGTGTTCAATTCATTCAAGGGAAAAAATGAGAGTACTTTAGAATATTACTGGATAAATACCTGTTTGGAGAATGCCTGGCCCCTGACAAAGCCGACAAGAAAGGCAGGGGATTAGTCGGACTTCGACTGAAAACCATCGGCCCTTTAAGGTGCACGGCTCGGAATAATAAAGCCGGTCTAGCAGCCGCTCTCACGGGGAATCGAGGGGAAAAACCCTTTCAGTCCATGACGGTATGAACGCATTGATGCAAGAGATGGAAAAAACATATGGGAGGAGGAGAGCTCCCAAAATGGAAAAGCTCCGGAGTCACTACAATAACATCCATCGTTCCCATCTGGAACAAACACATACAAAAAATAAAAGCTTTTGATTCTTTCTAAGAGCACATTTATGCTCTTCTCATACTCATGCATCTTACATTTTCCATACAAGTTTGTATGTTGTGTTTAATATCTGATAGCAGCTGTGTGAGTGGAAACACAGGCTGCAGGATAAGCTCAACCACAATACACACTGCGTATAAATTCTTGTGTCCAAACTCATGTTATACGTCTGCAAAAAAAAAGTTTGCTCATCCTGTGGACAATGAATGAAATGAATGGGTTACTTGGCAAAACCTCTGAGATATTTTCGGGATAATATTTTGATGTTTCACCTCGTGAACTTGAAAAAAAATGTACCGGTATGTACTGAGTCGGAATTATATCATAATTGCAGCAACATGCTTCAAGGTGGGAATGAAGCAGCAAAAAACACGCCTAAGCTTTAGTAGCTGCCAGCTTTTTAACTCACCATTTTTCTTTCTCAATATTTATGAACTTTGCTTTGTTTGTTTTTTTATGTATTTTCCCCAGCTTATATTTATCGGTTTGAAAACCATGAATCAGTCGATGGTGAAGTGGAAGGAAGTGTTTTCACATGACAGCTAGAAAGAGGACACTTTTGTGTTTGAGTGTGAACCGTCAAGGGAACCAAATCTGAGAAACAGAACTCTGACAAGAACGAAGACGCTTGTAATGTCAATTTTCTAACTGCTTGATGTGCTATTTACTGTTTCATTTATTTTCTGAGTTCAGGAAATCTTTACAAATACAATTATTTTAGGGGACTAACATGCAAATTTACTTACGTTTGTAGTCTGTTATTCAAGTACGAATTCCATTCTTTATATTTTGCACAGTGAGGGCCTCCGATTACATTTTAATGGATGTCGCTTCTTCTGCAGCACTGCGGCTCTCAGGAGAAGTGCGCTGCTCTTCCACTAGGCAGGTGCGTGGCCCGCGCATGTCATAAAGTATTGAAAATCTGAAGCAGCTGCTCTGAAGTCTGTTTTTTTTTTTGCAACAGAAAAGCCGAACCGTCCCCTGAGAGACACCTACGCAGCCTGCAGAGCAGTGTCTGGCTGGACAAGCTGACACGGCAGCACGGTCTGACTCACAGCAGCTCCACACGCCATCAAATGCACCACCTCGGCCTATCTGTGCAAATTAGCATCAAACTCTTCTCAGAGACACAACAGGGGGTTTAATATGCATGGCTCTGTGTGCACTTGTGGTTTCTGCCCCAGTCGTCTTATTTCGTCCGATGCCATGTGCACTGAACACAGGGTTAAATCGTCAGCGCACAAAAATGTCTTCAATGTAGCGCGTGCTCACTTTATTTTCACATTTTACATTCCAGTCTGTCCGGCAGCCTAACGTCAGGGAATGCGATGGCACAGACTGATGTGCTGCTGTGAATGCTGGCTGCCTCCGGAGCAGAGCGGGACAGGCCTGGGGTTGTCTTGAGTGTCGAAAGGGGCCAAACACATTATTTAACAGCAGGAAAGAAAGCTCAGTCATCGTCCATGCAAGTGCTACGCCGCAAGAATGTATGACTCAGCAGTTATACAATCCTTTACATCACAAAAACCTCAGTCGCACAGCACAGTTTGCAAACAGCCTCCCATGTGCCAAGTACATTTGATAGGTTTTAGTAGCTTGTGTTATTAAATGTGTGTCTGAGTTCCTGGTGTTGGAATACCTGGATTACTTTTTGTATGGAAGAAAAGAGAATCACAAAAAGAAACATATCTCTTTGGGAAATGGTAACTATCCCAGGCTAGGCATTGGTGGTGGTGGTGGTGGTGGCTGATGACTCTGCTAAGACTAGTGTCGGTGAAACAGCAAAGACTGGGTGGTGATGGGGAAGCAGAAGGCCGTACAACAGCAGCATGGATGAACTCAGCGTGCAGAGAAAGCCATAAAAGACAATACAATACTTTATTAATCTGTCCCCTGGAGGGCAATTTGGCTTACAGCAGTTTGAACTGCTGCTGGTCGCAGCGTGCGCATGCGCCCGGGCAATGCGGGTGAAGTGTCTTGCCTAAGGACACAACGACAGTGTACACATGCGCCCGAGCTGGGGATCGAACCACCAACCTCCCGGTCATAGGACGACCCTCTCAACCACTGTGCCACTGTCGCCCTGCAGTGAGAATACAGGGAAGGCATTGGGAGCGATGAGGTAGAGAGACGTGACCGGATGATGAGAACGGCTGATGTCTCAAATCAAAGCAGGTGTGAAAGACACGACGTACGAGAGACACACTGCGGTCTAACTATGCAAATATTTACAGGGGGAAAAGACAAATCGAATTTCTAAACATAAACGCAACGATAAGACTTACTGAAAGTTCTCCGTGAGGCTAAACAACCTCAAGTGGCTTCTACAGAGAGAGAGAGAGACTCCCAGCTGGGTCTGTAAGGATATAAGAGACACAGTAAACTTGTGTACGCTCTTAAGTGTGTGTTCCCTCATGTCCCGTTGCTTTATGGCCATTTTCTTTATTTATTACAACCACATTTCCCAAGCAATGACAATAAAGATGTCTATTCTAAAAACACATTTTGGACAGCCACCACAAATGTAAACTGCATCCCTCTGCCCCCCCCCCCCCCCCCCCCCCCCCCAATAAAGCGCAGAGGTTAGTTCCAAACTGCTGTGCCCACCCCCAAAGGCAGAAATCATAGCAAACTGCTCTACCCTCGATTCCTTTGACACGTTTCAGGACAAAAGCTTCTGGCGAGGACGCGGATCAAAGAGAAGGCGAGAGCCGGCAGGGCAGGCGTCTCTCTTCCCATTCGATGACAAGCTTGTTAGTTTGCCTGAGGAATGATGTAAATTGATATAATTAAAGCCAGGACGTGCTCTTCCTCTGACCCCCCCCCCCCCCGATTCACAGTCACATGAATGGCATGTGATTCCTCACAGTGTCCTCCATTGTCCCGTGTTCCTGTTGGCTAAAGGGGGCATTTCCTCTCGCAAATCAAGCCCATCTCCAGAACTCCTTTTCCCAGAACGACTTGAATTGTCCTCCAGGTGAACGTTTGATATGAAATCAATGTTGCTCTGGGATATGTCTGACCTTAACCGGGGAAGATTTCCAAAGTTCAAACTCATAAAGAGCTGCAGAATGTTTTAGTCAAACAGAGGAAATTGAGGAAAGAGGGCGAGTTGTTGGTTTAAAGAGCCTGCGGGAGCCGCGGTTATACAGGAAGTCGATGAGGAGAGGCAGAAAGAGGCGCCGGTTCGAGGGTCACAGAGAAGTCGAGGCTGGAGGATGTCCTCTAGTTGCATTGGAGTTATAATGACACTGATTTTACTTGATCAATTATCTGTCAGAATTTATGCCATTTGGATTTCACACTTTTCCCTAATTCTTGTGGGCTTGGGCGGTCGGTCAGAATTCTAAGAAGTAAGAATTAATTCGGAGAATAAAATCAGAATTCAGACTTATTTCTGAACTTTAAAATCAAATTATGAATATATGTGTCTCGTGGTCACAAAGTTGCTTTGTCAGTGTCATGTCTAACAGAGATCTAACTAAATGTTTCAAGCATCAAGACTAAGATTAAAATGTTTTAAACAAGTGTTAGTGTTTACTAATCACATGTGTTTTAACTGCACATTTGAAATACATGAATTATGATGAAGACAGCCAGGGTGAGGATGATGTTGGACATTTTAATCCATCAGATTGCGAGTCACCGAGCTGCTACTCTGTGCCTGTAGGATCTGATAGCGTGCTACTACTATTTAAATATTTGTATCATCGTGCTCAGAATATGAATTAGATCGGCTCCTTCTGAATAAATACTCTGGTAATGTTACGATGGCAGCCGGTTTATGAGAAAGGAGGGGCAATTATCTTTTAATAAGAGTTAAGGCTTATTATTACATTTGCTTCTTTACCACCATTTCAGGTTGTCTTGTTTCAGGGTCCCAATCGGACTATTGTTCAGGAATAAAAAGGGGAAACAATTAAATGAAAATTGGTCTGAGAACATTTCATTAAAGCACCAGCCAGCTACAAAAGCTGCAGTGTGAGATTGCTAGAAAGATTTTACTCCCACCTTTTAAAGTTTTTCACACAGTTTCAGCAAACCTAACAGAACAGAACCCACTTTACTGCTCCGAATGCAGTAAATTAGACCAATGCACCGTGGTCTTCATCATTCAATTACTTCAACTTTTACAGAAATGCAGATTTCACGGAGGAATGGCAACACTAGATTCTCAGAGCTCGAACCATTTGGAGCTCTGACGCACGTGAAACTTTCTGGACGAGGGGTCGTGAATGTTGGTGCCGTGACCCAGCGACTCCACGCCGGGTGACTTGGATAACGGCGGCTAGTGTGATGGGACGGGATGGGACGCACCAGCAGGGCTGTTACTGGCATTAGCAGCGGCGCCAGGCCCGCGTCCCCAGTGACGAGCATCGCTGTCACTGCAAGTAGCTGAGCGCTGGCTGAGACACGAAGGGGCCCAGTTTGCACCGCTTAGACAAGGACATAGCAGTCACACTAGGATGTCGCATGTGTGTGTGTGTGTCATTGTATTTATTGTGACACAAACTGCTTTCTATCAACAGGTCAAGACGTTTCGTCATGTCTTTTTGGAACTGATATATTGTCTTCTATATAATAAATCTACATCCTGGATCAGAATTCTGTGAAACTTCACTTATTTAAAGTTGGAAGCAAATTTGCACTGTTGATCTAAAGTTATGACCCAAAATGCTGAAAGGTTTCCTTGTCTCACAATGTTATACAATCATTAAAAAATAAAATAATACTGAATCCAGAGACTGATGAGTCATCAAAACGTGGTTAGCTCTACGATACGCTTGGGCCATCGTTGATGCTGCAAAGAAACAAGCAAAACCAGCTGAAGGTAGTAAACGAGATAATCCCAGAGCTCAATGCCACGAGAATTTAAGTTTGCTTTTTGTTGTTGTCTGTTTTACATTTAAAACACACAAATACACACACACACACACACACACACACACACACACACACACACACTCACACACACAACTCCTGTCTTAGTTTAACCCTGAATATAAAACGTTCCAGAAATTAGATTTATCAAATCATTCATTAAGACTGAGGTCAACCCACGAGTGCTGCACTAGATATCACAAGTCACCAGAACACAAGTCACCTGAACACAAGTCACCCGAACACAAGTCACCAGAACACAAGTCACCTGAACACAAGTCACCTGAACACAAGTCACCCGAACACAAGTCACCAGAACACAAGTCACCCGAACACAAGTCACCCGAACACAAGTCACCCGAACACAAGTCACCCGAACACAAGTCACCCGAACACGAGTCACCTGAACACGAGTCACCCGAACACGAGTCACGAGAACACGAGTCACCCGAACACGAGTCACCCGAACACGAGTCACCCGAACACGAGTCACCAGAACACGAGTCACCAGAACACAAGTCACCCGAACACAAGTCACCCGAACACAAGTCACCCGAACACAAGTCACCCGAACACAAGTCACCAGAACACAAGTCACCCGAACACAAGTCACCAGAACACAAGTCACCTGAACACAAGTCACCAGAACACAAGTCACCAGAACACAAGTCACCTGAACACAAGTCACCTGAACACAAGTCATCTGAACACAAGTCACCCGAACGCCGCTCATGTGACTCACTGGCTGAGGAAGTGTTTGAACCTCAAGTCACTTGATTGTGTGTAGAGACTGAGGAACGTCAGACTACAGCAAGAAGACAGGCTGAAATAGAAACAGACACGCGAGCCCTGACTGGGACAGGATTGGGGATGATGACGGCACAGGAAACGGAAATCACCGATGAACCTGTTGCTGCGTATTCGAGAGCATGTCAGGGTAAACAGGACAAGTCGCCAGCTCATGTTAAAAAGCAAAGTCATGCTGACAGATGAGAGGCTTGTCCTCGTGCTTTGTCTCCACCTCCTGATGTTCAGTGTCAGATGACAGCACAGATTGTGTGTGAGACTCTGTTCAGCAATGACGTTTCGGTTTCTACCTGAGCTTAGTGTCACCTTCATGCGACCTTGGAGCCGTTGGTCACTTCGGATAGTTTTGGTCTTCCTCTCAAGAATGAGGGCGTGGTAATTTAATATTTGTAAACTACACCCAAGCCAAATGAATCCATATCTTTATTCATTAAAATAGTTTATATTTTTAATAAGTTGCCTCTGTAACCTGAATCTGCCCACAGATTTGTTTCGTTGCCTTCCAATCAAATATTGAATGAAATCAATGGAGTGTATTTGAATGATTAAATATTGTTTGAAGACAACATGCCTCCTCACTTTCATTGAACCCTTTGATTTAACGACGGACTGAAAATACAGAGGACACGTAAGGCAATGAAAACGTTGCAGCGTGTTGGTGCTGCCCCCTACTGGTTTGTTCGAGCATGACCGGTAAAAGCATCTGAAACCTGTACTTTCAAACAATACTGTATTTTTTTTTTTTTTTTTTGAAAGTTTAACAATTTAACAAGGCCACGTGACAGTTGTGGTAGTATCAGTCACACAAACTCCTTCAAATACACAAAAAAATCAAAAAATAATGCAACAGATCAATACATCAAATATTACATTTTTTATTTTCATTTGCAAGAAAGGCAGACCAAAACCAAGGAGGGTACTGACAGAGGAGAAGAAGAAAAAAAATCAACCAATCGATAAACTAATCAACAAATCAAACTTCAGAATGATCAAAGTGGTCATCCACATTTTACTCCAACACCGTTCAGTGAAAGCTAAGCATTTGAGACACTCTTTTAAAAACAGATAAATAATATCTTCTATTGATTTAAGGATGATCTGCGTTAAAACTACACAAGGCCCATTCCTTGTCAGACTAAACTGCTGCTCTTAGGCCGCCTCTAGCTACACCGGTGGTTTCATCAGCGACTGCTCAGAGGACAACCGATCCTGATCCTTGTAGGCGGCGATGAAGGTGAGGATGTCAGTCGCTGTCACGACACCCAGCAGCCTCTGTCCCCGCCCGGCCGACCCATCGGCTTCATCTGGGGGGAGAAAATGCCGCCGATGTTTTTACTCTGCATTTAAGATCATTATGTTTTTCACCTTTTAGAGGGAGGCGGGATAGAAGACATTAAATGAAAACACAAGCTACGTTTTGATTATTATTATTATTAATAAAGTCTTTTTTTTTAGCACCATGGGAGTGTTAGTCAGTACCACCACTACCACAAAAAATATTATAGATTTTTTTTCAGCACAGGAGGACATGGGGAAAGTTAGAGTAGGAGAGCATGAAGGGTAGAGCAAAAGATTCCTCTCTTTTTAAGCCAAATTAAACATTTCCCACTTCCTGCTCCTTAAATGTGAGAGTGTGTGTTGCTTTTATTCTAAGTGGTAATCATTTATTTGGGTTTTAGACTTTTGAACAAACAAACAAAGACGTCCTTTTTACCACTGGCAAACTGATATATGATATATGCATCTTTCAATAATGAAGGGGGGGGGCTTTGTTGCATGGCCTTCCTCTCCCTTATTCCTGACACCAACCTAATACCTGCATGTCCAATTAAAGACATTTTAATAGTCAAAGAAAATACTATAAAGCCTAGAAACTTACATCGAGTGTGATTTTGCACCACCAGGGCAAAAGGGTCTTTATCGAGAACATGAGACAGCGTCCCCAAGCTGTCTGTCCGATGCACCTGAGAGCAGGTAGAGTGTAAAGTGGACGTGAATGTAAATACGATGATGTACTGATTGCATCGTTTCCAACCTTGTGGACTGACTGACCTGCTGGAAAGATTTGCAGAGCACCTTGACGATTGCATCAGAGAGTTCAATCTCCCTCGCCCGCAGGGAGGACAGGATGACCGTCACCGTCACCACCCCCAGGATCACACTAACGGATCACCAGGAACAAGCAAAGTGAGCCTCATCCTGCATTTCAACTCCAAAACTTAAAAAATGTCTTTGCTAAAGGAATATCGGAAAACTACTGAAGCTGTACTAATGTGAATAATGTCAAGATATACCCTGATTCATCTACAACGGGGGCCTGGTCGAACGCCTTCTCCTGCAGGAGCTCAATAGCTTTCTGGCAGGTCACATTTGGTAGCAGAGCGAGGGGGGCAGAAAGGTGCAGATGCTCGACCGTCATGTCCGACCACCTGTAGGAGACAAATGAGTTATTGCAAACCAATCTGTGGTCTGAATATGGCTGACTTTCCTACCGGGGCTTGATGTCCTTTGGCGTTCCCTGTATTAGGAAACCCTTCTTACACATCCACTGATCACTCAGGAACTTTGACCTAGAGGGAAATGCACCAAATGCACCGTGTTAGTGGCAGAAACCTGCAAACCAGCCGGGCTCGCACTGCAGGGCATGAATCCAAGCCCTGCATGTCTTCTGTGTCATTTTATCTCAATTATTTACAGCACAGCTGAAAACCGAACTCGTATAAATACACGTATACGCCAAAAGTGCTTGCACTGAGGCCCTGGTACATTCAACAGGGCAAGATCAATGCTGAGGTCTAGTTAAAACAGTAACGGAAGTTTGCTAGGTGCGTCTCTTGCATGTAGTTGCGGACGGAATCGGGCAGGAGGACGACGCAACGCTGTCCTTCCTCCAGCTGCTGAGCCGTCTTCAGTGCCGCTGCCACGGCTGAGCCACAGCTGCCGCCTGCAGGAAGGAGTTCATCGCCAATGAGCAGGGTGTCGATCTCCTGATTCTACGACAGTACCTCAAAGGGTTAACGTTTACGCTCTTTCACACGTGCAAGTGGACTCACCGCACAGAAGGCCCTCGTCTCTGATCAGCTTACGGGACATGGCGAACGACTCCGCGTCGGTGGATTTGCACCAGGTGTCAACGAGCTGCTCACATTTTTAGGGAGAGAGAGAGAGAGAGAGAGAGAGAAAGAGCAGTGGCTTAAGCGACGGCACGACTCAACTCAAGCAGTGCTCTTGGTTCCACGTGGAGAAACACAAAGAGAACGTCCACGTTCACACAGACACGAGCAAACTCACAGAAGTGTCCAACACTGTGGGGATGAATTCATATCCTATGCCCTCCAGCTCCACGCAACCCGTCATTTGATTTTGTTTGGGGGCTTCGGGTTCCACAGCGATGATCTTAAAAACACATTTCACTTAAAATGAAAGCAAACACACATAATACGTTTTCATGCCACGAGTGACCTGCAGCTGCTCGTTCCCACATTCCCCTCACAAATTCTCCAGTCATACGAGTCCTTTTTTGCAGGATATGAAACGTTCACAGACGTTTGTGATCCTGTGTAGATGATTTTTCTTGCCTTGACATTAGGGCATCTCTCCTTCAACTTCCGAGCAACACCAGTAAGAGTCCCACCAGTCCCAACGCCAGCCACGAACATGTCCAGTTTACCTGAAAGGGAAAAGCACAGTTACCCACAGGTCACCTATAAATCATTCCCGTCTTTAAACTTTATTTAAACTTGTCTAATATGCTTTGGTCTGCAAGGGAACAGCTCACTGAGAACGAATCAGGTGTGAGCATGCGTGGGCTGTGTGCTAAGCTAAGGTAGTGGTCATTGTCCATGTGGCCACGTTAGCATTTTAATCTATTAGAGAGTAACATTTATTGATAACTGTAAATGTGATTGATTTCCTTAAAGACTACAGTTTATTTATTTTATTTTCTTTTTTTTTTATTTCTCATGTCCGGGTGATGTCTTCGGCCACCTAGTGTGTAACGATAGCAAGCGCAGCAATCATAAATAAAGTAGTGTGGGGGGTCATGGGAGTTGTGTCTTCAGTTTCATCTTCCTCCCTCTGATTGTCACCCAGAGGTTGTACCATTCAGCAACAAGATGGAACAGTTGAGTTCATCTTGATGAGAACATATTTAGGAACATTTGACCAAAGTAAGAATATATGTCTCAAAAGACATTTTAAAAATTGGACATGTCCAGAGGAGAGACGGGGACTATATCGGTAGAAGGATGCTGAGGATGGAGCTGCCAGGGAGCAGGGCTAGAGGTCGACCCAGGAGAAGATACATGGACGTAGTGAGAGGGAGGACATGAGAGTGGCTGGTGTTGGGGAGGACGATGCAAAGGACAGGGTGAAGTGGAGAAGGTTGATTTGCGGCAAAGACGAAGAAGAAGAAGAAGAAGAAGAAGAAGAAGAAGAAGAAGAAACAATATTAGACGTTATCACAAAATGTCTCGCAAAAAGAAAAGGAAGGAATCACAAACCACCGCATTGCTCCAGGATCTCCTCCGCTGTCGTGTCGTAGTGAGCCAAAGGGTTGCTGGCATTAAGGTACTGGTTGGGGAAGTGAGAGTTGGGCATGTCGTTCTTCAGTCCCCAAGCCATGCCTATGTGAGACTCCGGGGAATCAAATGTTGCGGCCGTGGGCGTGCACACTATTTCTGCCCCAAGAGCTTTCAGCACGTCCACCTGAAAGCACGCAGGCAGGGTAGAATTCAGCGTTCCAAGCAAGCCCTTATGAGCCAAAGGTGCACGTGTGGAAGACGCATACCTTCTCCAAGCTCATTTTCTCAGGGATGGTGATAATACAGCGGTAGCCTTTTACTGCAGCTGCCAAAGCAAGGCCAATTCCTGCAAGAAGCCAGCAAGCAGGTTTACTCAGAATCGGAGGGACATCCTGCTCTCAACCTTTATGCAACTGGCACTCTTTGTTTATCGTGTTTCATAACATCCGATGTGCACAGCAGCCCAGTTGTGATCGACCTGTATTTCCGGATGTGGCTTCGATGATTGTGTCTCCCGCTTTGAGGATGCGAGCTCTCTCGGCGTCTTCAATCATCCGCAGCCCAATCCTGTCCTTCACGCTGCCTCCTGGATTGAGAAACTCGCATTTGCCCACTAAACACAGTGAGATGTAAATATATATATACAAGTTCATTCATTCACCACCACGTAGGGAGTGAAATAGTCAAAATAGTTTGATAGGAATTATTGAAATCTGCCAGAAAATTCCCTCATGTGGTCCCGATCAAAAAACCCAATCGTAACAATGTCGTTGTTTTTACGGTGTTGCCGTGGCAATGGCCGAAGTTCCCCATGTTATTCTAATGCGAACAATGAGAAATTATCCCATTGTACGAAAATGACATATTACCATGGAAACGTCCCAAATTTGCCACGTACATTCCGACACGCATGCCAGTCAAAAAAGACAATAACACCCAGGCTGCATTTTTTTATGCCGTTGCCATGGCGATGGCCAAAATGTCCCATATTATCCCAATATATATTTGACTAAACTGTGAGCAACTAATGCAGCTCAAATTTAGACACTTATGAAGCACGCAGGACAAAAGCGGCGTGCGCTTTTCTCTTTGAAGCTGATTACATGTTTGTGTCACTCTGCATTACTGCGCGACACAAGATGATCGGAATATGAATCAACCTGTTTCTCTCTGAGCAGAAGCGCCAACTGTCAGTGCCGGAGCAGCATGAGATGTTTTACCTGTCACTGAATTTGAAAAGGAATTTTAATACATTAGGTAGATTCTCCCTTTCAGGTGGTAATATGACATGCTAATATGATCAGTCAGAAAATGCTGTGTTATTATTCAGTTCTGGGAAGGCTAGCCTCTCCCGGGCAGGCACACAAAGGCTGAATATGCAGAATATTGTTCTGTCGGAGACCCTGACAAAGCTGCATGTCTCCATTTTGGGCCCCATGCAAACAGAAAGGGCTTGACTAATATAAAGCAACGTTTCTCCACATTTTTTAACGTTGTACATTCTCCAGTCTAGAATGTTTTTAAAAGCATCCACTGAATCCCTCTGGGTGAAGCCTGGGTGGATGCGTGCCACCGCAGCCGGCGCGCCTTTGTTTCTTTATGCAGGTTAATCTTCAAAAGAGCTTCGAGCTGAAGCAACAGGTCACAGGCGAGACTCTTTGTGTTCCACTTTCAGTGAATTAAGTTACTTAAAAATAAGAAGCCTCATGCAAAACTTGTAATGCATTGTGTGGTGAAGGAAAAAAAAAAGCATCGCAGTAGTCGTACACCAAGTCTCACTTCTTACTTTTCACAGATGCATGAAATCGATTGAATTATATGTTCTATCTCTACTCTCATCATGGGATAACTTCACTTCCAATGCATGCCTTCACTGAGCCAAAGCCGATAAGCGTGTTACGTTACCTTTGCAAGGATTATATTAAAGTTTCAACTCACAAATCTCGCACTTGAGCCCAAACTCCTTTGGGATCTTGTTCAAACGAACCATTGGAGTGTTCCCAATATTCCAGAGGATGTTGGGGAGGATGCCGGGTGCCTTGGGGCTGTGATTAAGAAGAAGGAAAAGCACCGTCATACACGGTGACCTTCATCTGATGGAAACATGCTCCCTGAACAAAAATGTGCCACGCTACACTTTAGCATACCACAAACTAAATATAGGCTATGGCTTTTTCCTAAGCTGATGATGATTTCAGCATCAATGTCAAATATCCGTAGTCCCATCTCTTGCGTCATTCTGTCCGTATGTCACTGCGTTGTCCTTTGCCGAAGCGCTGAGAGTCTTAACATGTCTGGATCCCGGGCAATAATTCACAGGGATTATTTTTCCAAGCTTTCCCTAAAACGACTTACCGTTCTTGGTATCTATGAGGTGACTCTGAAATGGATGAACCCAGCTTCCAGGTGCATCTGCTGGGCAAATCAGGACGAATCCATTTGGTCTCAGCCATCACTTCGTTCTTCAGCTCACCCTCGCCCTTTTCCCATTCCTCGTGGCGCAATTGGTCCTGACCTTTGCCAGCGTTCTGCTCTTCCATTCGACCCCGAGGGTCAGCTGCGTTCATCTGTTCAGCTTTGTGTGGGCAAACCGTGGGAGGAGCAGACATGGCTCACCTGCAGGGAGATGCGAAATGTATTACAATAACGTGCACGATTGCACGAGACAAACCTTTCAGCAGGGAATTAACACTGTTGACGAGCAGCAGAGAAACAAACACAGACAAAACTAGAACTACCAAGGCAGTCATGTTGACTGCTTTCAAAATTTGCAACGTCATAACTTGGTTTAAAAAAAAAAACTATGTACCAATGGGATCCTGACTTTTCCTACATGTGTGTATATATTATTATAACATTGTTTTATCATTAAAGATCTGAGTATTACTCCCTCGAATGACCATAGCAGTCAGATTGACGGCATGCTTTTTACAGGATGTGTCACTCTTTGCTCGATTGTCTGTTTGCTTTTTAGGCTCTGTGAAGCTAAAACTTAGTTTTGGCTTCACTCTAAACCAAAGAGAGGCAAAAATGACAAGTAGAAAGAAAATGAAAGTTATGGAGTCTTTAGGCTTGCTTCAGAGCCTTGGTGAGGAAGACTCTGACGGGAGGAGCAGGTTCAGAGAGGAGTGTCTTTGGAAGAAGCCTCAATTAGCTCTGAGTGATTCAGGAATCATTTTAGAGATGCCCCCTAGCAAAAAAAAAAAAAAAAAAAAGTCGAATGGAAACAGCTAATTTGGTATGACGCAGACATGAGGACTCATTATAATCATTATTATTAGGTTACATTTCCGTAATGTAAGCCTCTGCTAGTTTAATGTGATCTTGTGAGCTTCTTAGCCTTTATTTGGGTATTGCAGGGGGGGGGGGGGGGCTCCAAATAATTTACAAAACAGCATGATTTTCTGATGATTTTTTTTTTTTAGATCCTGTTCATGAAATGCACCAATGAGATGCTGTCATGGAGGAACTTTATTACGCGAGTCGCAAATGAACTTCGTCCGGACACACGACAGCAAAAGCCACACATATGATGGTGCGAGAGCCCCGGCTGGAGCAGCAGAAGATGGAGAAGAGAAGTCGGTGCCAAGTGCAAAGAAACTGCAAGAAAAATGGACACTTGTGTCAGATGTCACAAAGTGGTGCCGTGGGAGCTGCACATGGGAGCTGCACATGGGGGGTGCCCCGGGTGCAGGTTACCTGTGTTCACTGTGAGTCATAAGCAAAACATCAGAGCGTCCTCAGCTGGCCAGCCGCCCTCACAGCATTTTGGAATTTTCATAATAGTTAATAATGATCAGTGTTAAGGTCTAATAATTATCAGTCTAAGGTCAGGACACCAACCTGTTTTGAAAGAATACATTTGCTCTTCACAGAGATAATTGTTGCGGTTGGAGTTGGCATGCGTCACTGCAGAGACGTTATGTTAAATGGCAAACGGACTGCACTTATAACGCGCTTTATATTTACTTCACATTAGGCCTCACCCATTCAAACACACATTCACACTCCAGTGGCCATGCAAGGTGCCGCCAGACCCACCGGGAGCAATTTGGGGTTCAGTGTCTTGCCCAAGGACACTTCGACATGCGGACAGTCAGAGCTGGGATTCGCACCACCGACTTTCTGATCACTGGACTACACACTCTACCAACTGAGCCACAGCTGTTGTGTCAATTAAATAAATAAAACACTCAATCATTAGAGTTTTCATTTAGTGGCCTGATGGTTTTTTTTAACCCATTACCGTACACCTATTTTTTCTTAGGTCGTGATAACAATAATCCAAATTATATACAAATAATGTCCGAGCAGCCAAAACGACTGCTTTGGTCATTCTAGTAGTTGCAGAATTCTGGTAATAGCGAGTGTTAAACGACGCACTCATTTGGGAAATTAAGGATATTTAGAAACACAATACAGCTGACCTCTCAAAGCCTGCATGGAAATGTGTGCATATCTGGATAATAATGAAAATGTCAGGTGTGCATTGTTTTATAACAGAGACAACAATGAAGGCTTGTTTAGTTCAACGCAGCAATTGTCAAGTGTGTTAACTCTGAAAAGGGCCATGTCGTTTTCATTTATCAATTTCAATTGGATAATATATTGGTGAAATGAAAGCAGCTTCACTTCTGACCAGTCTTGCTCCTCATCTCATTGTGTAGCCACTATGCCATGACAATAAAGGCTTTCTATTCTATGGTTTTATTGCCTTCATCTGGACGCTGATATCTCAGCGTTGTTATATGAAAAAGTGGAAAGGAAACAAATCATGTGAGCCAAAATACTGACTATAAACTACATATGAATAAATAAGAAATACTTGCTTGTAAAACTGCTGACATAAAGTATTCTTTAAAACTCACCTGTCCGTCAGAAAAGACACCAAGAACTGAGATCAGTCCGCTCTCTGAGCTCCCTGCTGCCGTCTGTCATCAGCCGAGTCACCTGTCCTCCAGCTCCTCAGGTGAGACGTCAAAGGGAGGGACTTGCTTCTTTTAGCAGGAGAGCGAACTAGAGCGTATTATTCTACATCGTAGGGGGAGGGAGTCCCGTCTAGACGTAGAAGTTTTAGTATCAGAAAAGCTGTGAAGGTAATTTTATTACTGCAGGACTGAGTAGAAGACATTCTAAATTCTTCTGATTCAACACTAATATTTTATATTAGTTTGTCTGTTTCAGTTCACGTCAACAGCTTGTCCTCAAATAAACGGGCCCGATTGTCCACATTCTGAGCCCGACGGGTGTATTTCTGATTCTTAATGCAAAATATGGAGCATTTCCAATGCTGTGGGTGTATTAGTTACACACTGTGATGTAATCTGGGAGAAATACACCTGTGGATTAAGAGATTACAAAAAAATAATAGATTATTAAAGACAGCATTACGTCAATGAGTTATGTTTGGGTTAGAAAAGTCCCCATGTATTTAAAAAGGTCTATAATAAGGATGAGACTAAACTCAGACTAATACAAGTTGGGGAAAAAAGTTTAATTAGCCAAATTTTGTTCTGTATTTCTTTGTACTTTTTTACTTTCTCTCTCGCTCCACATTCTGACAGGATTATGGACTCTCCAGATTCTTCTAAATATTTAGTGGCTAAATTACATGGATCATAGATGTTTTCTCACAGCAACCAAAAATAATGAACAATCATCACAAGAAATAAGAAAAATTCATGAATCAGTCATGTTCAGTAAAAATTTTCAGTTTAATGGAGGTGAAAATCATTTTCAGAAATAAAAAAAAATGACGCTCTTCAATGCTGTCACAGCTTCAAAATCATGTACCTTTCAATTAGTCCTACAGTGGATTTGGAAGGGTACAAACCTAAAAAGAAAAAACAAAGAGACTGGGGATGGATGAATAAGTATTCATGACTTGTGGTTCAGAATCGTCCTGAACGTTCTCGATCTCTGGAGCGACGTCTCTGAGGGTCACGGCCTCCTCCTCCTCCACCTCCTCCTCCACCTCCTCCTCCGCCTCCCCCTCCTCCTCCGCCTCCTCGAACTCTGTCCCTGGAGCGAGATCTCCTCTCTCGTGATCGAGACCGGGACCTGTGACGGCTGTGGACGGGAAACAGGAAGCGTTGATGACTGGCTCTACACAACTTCCTTCACATACTTCGGTGCCCAAGCAGAATAATTCGTACCCCTTTCTCCGGCGCCCATAGAGTTCTCTCCTCAGCTCACGAGAGATGGGCTTCAGATGCATGAAGTTGCAGAAGCCCCCACGAGTGCATTCTCTGCAAGGAGAGCAGGACGATCACATCTGAGCCGTCAGACTGACAACGGGGACGTGTGGCCAAACCAAACATCAACCAACCAACCATCCGACACAACCGACAACAGACTTTGATTTGGATTCAAGCTGGAATTAAACAAGTTACTGGAATATAATATAACAGCCGATATTGTTTTTTGCAGCAGAAACACAATTAAAGACAGAAAAGTTTCAAGTGTAAAGCAGCGTGGCTCATCATTTAGGTAACCCTCACCAAGCAGGGTTAACGGGTTCCAGACTGTTTCTACGGCAACAAAGAAACAGTCTGGAACCTTCCCTCCCACTTGCCTATGGATTCTCAGGTGCTTGAGCGTTTCAATGAGCACGTTGCTTCTTCTAACCCCGCCCCCTGAATTAACCTGGTACGGGCGTACTTTTAAACTTTATCTTACGGAGGCCGCCTCCCGTCACGTAGGACTCACCCCATTTCGTACTGGCGGCAGCAGGCTTCTCTGAAGTCTGTGACGGGGGACAGCTCGGCGTGGATAGGCTGTCCATTAAACCACCGATTATTCAGGTCCATCACGGCCTTCTCCGCGTCCTCTTCGTTGCGGAACTACAACAGAGAGAGGAAGAAGGCTGCGAATCAGCTACGAGCACAGAACAGCAGCAGCAGGGGTGGATTTAATTAGTGACTCCCACCTTGACATACACATTTCCCACCAGGTGGTCCCCGAGGTTGTCACAAACGTTCATTTCCTCCACCTCTCCGTACTTCTCTTCCATTTCTGTGAAGACCTCCTTCAAGGACGGAAAAATGAAATGGGACATCGTGTTTCTCACACTTTGGTTTTTGCTATTAAATGAGATTAAAGAAAGTTTATTTTAATCTATAAAATTTCTCATCTTCAATGTTTGAAATATTCTCTTTGCGTCAAGTATGGGGCTTAAATGTTTTGAATCAAACTCAGTTTTAAAATTCTTGTAGTTTCTTATACATCATACAGATTTGAGTCTCCTTAAATTATCTTAATTACATCGGAAGATGAATCAATGTACTTCTCAAAACCTCGATCTAACCCTTTAACTCTTTACCAACGCCGTCCGTTCAATGCAGACGCACATAAAACCTGAGACAATTATCAGAACGCCAGTTACCTCAAAAAACTCATCGTAGTGCTCCTGCATCTCCATGTCACTGATGGCGCCTAGAGATTAGAAGAGAAAATTATGAGAAATGAATTCTGACAGTAGAGGACAAAACATTTTACTTCTGAGGGAGATTTAACACTCACAGGTCAGACCGTCGGCGGACTGGGCGCTGTTCTGGGGGTTCCGGTAAATGTTCAGGAGGGCAATTGTCTGTAAATAAAAAAATAGCACAATTCTAGGGGTGATTTGTTTGTAAAGGGCATTGAAACTCAGTTTTTATTAGTTATGAGAACCTGCTCGTTTCACATTATGCTTCAAGAACAAATATGAGACAATTGGACGGAAGCCATAATATAAACCGCGAAGTTATATTTGAAATGAAGAAACCCAGTAAGTACATGATCCCAGAGATACTGAGGGCTCGTATGGCTAGTCCATACTCACTGATCAAGCATCTACGGTAAACAATTAAAATAAAAAAAATATTCACTGTGCATTGAAAGACAAATATGCTCGGCATCTTTCACAATATCTACATACCGGTAATCGCCATTAGACTGACTACATTTTTCCCTATTATGTAGACAATTTTAGACTTTACCTGGCTGAATGTTGGCTTATTATGCAATCTTGAGCAGCGGTCTCCATGACGACAGGCACCAATTTTAAAATAAAAAGAGCAGTTGACCCTAGAGAAAAAAAAAAAGAGTATAACGAATGTTTTTATGGGGGCATAAAATCAGAATACTTGCTCTGAGAGTGTCATTAGTCCGACGGGCTTTCGAGTGTTTGCACATAAATACAAACCGGATAGGTAATGGGTAAATACTTAACCTGAAATAAACATACGTTTCTGTATATTATCATTTACAGATACCTCTTACAGGTTTATTCTGTGCGTCATCTTCTACCAACCAAACGAATACAGTAGACAAAGAATTGTCTCAATGGTCGTTCATAAGCAAATTTATGAGGTTTTCTAAATATGTAACTGAACTGAGCACTTCCTTAGCCTGAGCCCGATCCTCCCATCATATCCGCCTGCTGCACCTCAGACAGGTTCTGACCCAGTTTCTGGAGGAGTGATGCGATAGTTGTAGACCCGTCAGTGAGGACGATGGCGTACTCGTGTTGATTTTTCTTTTGTTTAATTACACTCTTCTTTCGACTAACAAAAACTGTGATAAGCATCAAAAGTTAATGAACACAATTCAAATGGCTATTTTTATATGAAAATGTGTCAAACAAAATTACAGATAAAGAGATTTGTTTCATTTGTTTTTTCTTTGAGATTCACATAAACAGGAAATTAACTGAGAAACGATTACGCTTTCATAATATGGGTGATCAATATGTCAACTATAACATTTCAAACATTCCGAATGCCGTAGGATTGTAGTTAATTGTTAGATTTATCTGTTCACCGATGAAAGAAATTAGTTTAAAAATACAAAAGTTGAATATGTTGAAGCACAAGGTTTTAATGTCGGCACACACTGATCAATGAATGCACACGTGCTCTCACTCACTCACTCATTCATTCATTCATTCTGATCTAATTCATTTTTCACAGGACGCAGTGAGGGAACCGCGTAACGCCAGATGTTCACCGTCACACCAAGAGGCTGCTTATCCCGGTACATTGTGTCTAATTGTGTCTTCCCTCAACCACAAAGGCTTCCGTGGGTTTCACGGAGTAACAAACTTGGACTAACTCAAGTCTAGATATGTCCTTAACGTATCGCTTTAACTCAATATTTTATTGATTTAGTACTTGGAAAAGAAACTATCATTGAAATATCGTTTCTAATTAAAACGTTCCGGACCCAAACGTAGCGGGAGCTAGCAAAACGGCGCGGTATAAATGTTAGCTTACTTGTTAGCATTAGCTTTTGCTAAAGCTAAAGCTAATATCATATTAACGCTACTAATTGATCGAAAAATACCCCACTGTGGAGCGCTACTAGTCGCAGCATACCTCGTAGGGAATAGCTGGTTTTATTCATGTTTAACAACCCACTAAATGGACATTAATTACTCACTTATCCTTCTCTGTCCCAAAAATGGATGCCAAGTACTCTGCCATCTTGGCCTAATCGTGGTCCGCCTACGTTCACCGGGCGGTAGCAGAAAAAAAAGACTTCCGCCGACCTCCTCCAAAATAAACGTATAATTAACATAGAAATACTAAACGCCTCCTTGTTGCCTGAGTAGTTCGTGTGTAAACATAAGTTATTAATCACTTATTAACACTTAAGACGAGCATGTCTGGGGAATCTTTTGTAGTTAAAAACAATATCCCAGCAACATTTGTTCTTTTAAGCTCATAGTCTGTTATACTGGAGCCCGGTTTGATTTTATGTATTTGTGCTACAGTGGTTCACTAAAAACTCTGCAAAAATATTGTTGTTAGCCTTTTTTATTATTATTTAAACTGGAGATATATTATAGACATTGAAAATCAAACCAGCCAAACCTTGTACATTGGTTAATTCTTTTTTATGTATTTGGATAATGGACAAATATATGTTGACTTATTTACTACTAATCTTTTGTACTCCACCATGAAAACTATTCATCATTGATGAATATAATAAAGATAAGGGCGTTAGACATTATTTTGAAGGAAACCGGAAATACTTGACCACCTGAGATTTCAGCCTGCGATGATGGCTTTCAAAATAAGAGTCGCCTTCGTTCTATTAATTAACCGATACAAAGTGGTCAGAAAGTATATTAATATTTGATACAAATTCCTGGAAATTAAATAGATGAAAAATGTAACCTATAATGTCCTTAAAAATATAATTATGTCTTAATGGCATTGCATTAACTAAGCAGTAATTTATCAATTACAATTGGGCATTGTAGAACAGAAATGTAAACTTAACATGGGTGAAGAAATAATGAGGAAACTATTTTCTGTATCCTTCTCTACAGAAAATAGTTTCCTACATTATTTTTCGTACGTTTTATAGGAGTGGTATTAAAACAATATCCTTGCATACAATTTTTGACAATTTTTACAAACACAGGATGATGTAATCACCCAAAGTGCACTGGACTCTGCAAAATAGCATTTTAAATTGGGAAGACCACTAAGCAAAATGTATTCTAAGTACTAGTAGGACTAGTTTAATTAAAGAAATATAAACATTCCCAACAAAGCATAAATTATACATGCCTTTTAAAATGTTTTGTCGCTGTGTTAACACGGCACTTACTATCACATCTTGCTATACTTAATATTTATAAGTTCATAAGAATGTGAAAAATTATAATTATGTCCAAAATTATAGCAATTTTGGACACAATATTTTAGCCGAATTAAAGAGAGGATAAAGGGCTGCACCCCCAGCCAGTTTATATCTGTAAAACGGCAGATGCCCTGGGCTGCAAAGTACTGCATAAGGGTTTCCTTTGATGGTAGAATGAAAAGAGGTGACAGATGACAATAGACGACATACATGTTTGCATGATGGGTGCTTTAAAAGCAACCTTGTTTTATACAGTAACGGAGCAGGAAATAACTGGACTTTAGGTTTATATAATAAAAATAAATGATTTTTTTAAAGCAAACCAACAAGCCTACTGATTTCTCGGGCGCACATTACGCGACTCCCTAAGTTTCAGGGTATCGTTGAATCGTTCACCGTCCTGCCCGTTAGTCTCCGCCCCTCCTGTGTGTTGTTGACCAAAAACTTGCATTATAGCTCTGGTTTGTCCGAATGTTTGGCTCATATCTGCTACAGTTGAGCCGAGTACACCCCGACAGCTGTTAAGGCCAGAATTTGAAGAGGTATGGATGTTTACGGGACATTTGCTTGTACTAGAGGACGTGAATCGCCAGAGTGTGTGAGGCCTGCCTTGGTTCTTCCCGCTATTTCCTTTTTAAGCTTGCTAGCTTAGCCGCCTATTTGCAAGTATTGACATATCCCGAGCACTGGCGTACTTCCGCTAATGCTATGCTAACACCACGCCGACGGCTATTGGTGCTCCTTAGCTGCAAACAAAAAAAAAACAACCCTTAATATTACCTGCCTATGGACGAACTCGGAAAAGCTAACGAAAGTTAACTATTAGCTGGTCTGCTAACAGTAAAGCTAACTATTAGCTGTTCCGCTAACAGTGAAGCTAACATTAGCTGGTCTGCTAACAGTAGACCAGTTGCTGCTCGGCGTTCACCCAAAACACGGTGCGTATACATCCACAAACGGGTGTTAGCCATGCCACGTCTGAATATTCGCGTGTTTCGTCCAGCGGAGCGCCGTTTTTGCGCATTAAGTCGCTCTATTTTCGCCGTTTCCGCCCCTGGAGCTCGAGTCGCGTTTGGCGAGGTTGCTCTCGGAAGTGTTGCAGCGCAGTAAACCTTAGCCAGGATTTCCGGCTCCTTTCCATTTGCCCTATGCTGTTTTGTTTCCGTTTATTCTATTTCCGTTTCAAAACTTTTCTCGTCGCCGAGTTCAAGAGTGATTTTAGAAATATTTTTTAGGAGAAGGAATACATCCGGTGGATATTTTAACCTTTGTTCGGCACGAGGAGATCGATGCTTGGGGCATGGGTTACCTCGCCTTGCGTTCGCTTGTGAAGTTAATAGTCAATTTGTTCGTCTGTAGACCAGCTAAACGTGTAAATGCGTGCGACATGTGCACAGACACATACACAAGATGCGTTTTTGCATTTTATTGGCATACTTCACTAAGAAATGGCCGATCGCATGGCCTTTAGTCGTCGAAGCCTCGCCCTCGAGTTGGCTAACGTTAGCATTTTGGAGCAGTAAGTGAAGTGATCCAGACGACCAATGAGGAGTCGAGGCTGAAGGCCTGGAGGATGAGAAAACCCAAACTGCTGTTGTGCTGGGTCCACATGGGGACCCCCCCAAACCCACTGACGCAATGTAGCAGGAAGGGGGGGGGGTCCAGATCCCAGTTCCCAGTTGGAATAAAGCACCATCGGACTTGGGTTTGAAGAGAGCTGCCAGACATCATCATAATAATCCATCTGGTCAAGCAAAATCAATAGACATTTAAATAAAAAAAACAGGTCATGGAACAAGATAATATTTTAAAATATGGATGTAGCCGATAAATAAAGGCATTTTACTTTATTTACCTTTATGGGAGTGTGTCCAGGTGCTTTTATTGGACTCTCGATCGTTTTCGCTTCGTATCGAGTCGCAAAAAAATCAGAAACAAAATGTTTGTGACTTTGCGTGTATGTAGAGGTGAATATTATGCATAAGCACATTAATTAACATGATTGTATATGCAAGAATGACACGCATTGAAATAAACACATTTATAATTGATTATATTTAAGTAGATCAGCAGTTTAGCGCCGCTAACCGATTAATATCTGGTTATAGAAGTGAAAGAATATATCTCTTTCATCTGCAGCAACTCCATGAGTATATTAAAGATATTCTGCTGTCACATTTGCCTGTGCGTAAACTTCATATTTTAGTTGCAGTTTTGTAATCATTTACATCTAAAATTTAATTAATAGTGTATTGATCATCACTCAGCCTTCATAGCTCATAATATCCTTTAATAACTTTTATTAGCAAGTGTCTATGCAGAAATGTTCTAAAACATTTTGAAAGAAGATATTTCTGAGGAAATCTACATACTGTTGGCCGTTTCATGTCTCTGCTTCTCTGTTACCAAGTGGCCCAGGACAAATACCGGTACCCCACTCCCCGAAAGGTTTTGAGGGTGATCGTATTATCTCCTCACGCGGCTCTCTCTCTCTTTTTCTTTCCTACAGCTTGGCTCTCTGCCTAAAACAGAATGTCTAAAAGTGAATCAGAAGAGATGATAGAGATTGAGATTGATGAACAAGAGAAGCAGGCTTGCCTGGAGGAAGGGTAAGCAAGGGGGGGGGGGTTAAATTGTTTTGTCTTTGACATGTAGATGAATTTCTCCTGTTGTCTGTTAGCGTTGAGGAGCAGACCATCACGGCCTCGGACTTGATTCAACAAGATATCGACATCAACGAGCCGGTCGGTAACTTGAAGAAGCTTTTGGAGCCCCGTATCCAAATCTCACTGGATGCATATGACATCTGTTTGCAGGACATTCAGGTAGCTATATGAATAGAGCACGGCAGGATTTGTATGTGATTCTATAAAGTTAATTTGTGTCTCACTTGTTGTGCTTTCCTTTTTTAGCTTCACCCTGATCACAGCCTCTTTGATCAGGGTGTAAAAACAGATGGTACCGTGCAGCTGAGCCTGCAGATCATAACCAAGCCAGGTACTGATGAGACGCTCCCATATGCAGAAGACACACTGCCATACATGTGTTCATGTTGATGTTCAGTTTGCACAAAGACGCCGCAACTTATTTGGGGGGGTTTTCGTTTTGGTTTTCTCGCCAAGGTGAGGAGAAGCTGAACATTTTGGAGATCGTGAAGCCAGTGGAGACGGTGGAGGTGGTGATCGATCCAGATGCAGCGGGGGAGGAGGGAACCCTGACGGAGGACGGCCAGTTCATCGCAGTGGAGCGATCCGGCCTGTCTGACGAGACGTCGGAGCAGGTCACACGCTGGGCCGCTGCGCTCGAAGGCTACCGCAAGGAGCAAGTCCGCCTGGGCATACCGTACGGTGAGAAGTAACTCTATAAAGTCACGCGCTTTATAAAAACAGCTTGAGCTGCGGTTGTTAGCCTGTGAGGCTCTGCTGTCTGCCCAGATCCTATGCAGTGGACAGCCGACCAGGTGATCCACTGGGCTGTGTGGGTCATGAAGGAGTTCAACATCGATGAGATGGAAATAGGCAGCATTCACATCCCGGGGCGAGAGCTGTGCACGTTCAGCCAGGAGCAGTTCCTCCAGAAAGTCCCCAACGGAGAAATACTCTGGAGCCACCTGGAGCTGCTGCGCAAGTGTGAGTCGGAGTTTACGTCATTTGTCCGTGTGTTTAAAGAACTCGACTGGAATCCCACAATCCTTGCGTCTCTCACAGATGTACTGGCAAGTCAGGACCAGTCTGGAGGGGACGCCACCGTCACCATCGATCAGCGTACGTGATTTACAAGATGACGATATTAAAACGTTTTACACTTAACTCGTGGAAATGCCTCAATCAGCGGCGTTAGAGTCGTTGGATCACGAACGAATGGCTAAACCAGCAACATCAGTAACGCCCTGCAGCTATTCCATCGGTTGGTGTCTCGGTCTTCACCTTCTCTTCCCGGATCTCCAGCTGTGCAGATCATTCCTGCCCAGGTGAGCACGCCCACGGCCATAAAGGTGTTGAAGCAGAGCCGAGGCCCCCGAGCTCCCCGCATCTCGGGGGGAGAGGAGCGCAGCTCTCCTGGCAACCGCACAGGTAGTACTCGACGACACGAAGGACTCGCCCTTATAAGCTGCTCAGGATTTAATGCACGCAGCCTTAGAGAACCCAAATCCATTTGGGCGGAGCAGCTTGGCTTCATCGTTTACATTATTTTTGCGGCACAGTTGCTAATTCTGGTTTGTGCGATCAACTAGTTCTATAGAGACGTGAAAAATAGAGAATGTAACTGGATGGTTAGATCATAACCGTACCTCGTGTACTTCACAAATGTTTCATTCCACTTTTACTCTGTGATAATTCGATGCGAATACATCTATCATTTGTGTGAAATTCATTGTTCTGGCTGTAACATCTTACTCTGAATGCCAATGCCAGGGAACAACGGGCAGATCCAGTTGTGGCAGTTCCTCCTGGAGCTGCTGACAGACAAGGATGCGAGAGACTGCATCTCCTGGGTGGGCGAGGAGGGCGAGTTCAAACTCAACCAGCCCGAGCTCGTGGCTCAGAAATGGGGTCAGCGCAAGAACAAGCCGACCATGAACTACGAGAAACTCAGCAGAGCTCTCAGGTTCGTGTCTTCGGCTTTTTCTTGCCATCAGTCTCCCATAAAGTCGGAACGCATGAAGGGGAGACGTCAGAGCAGCTTCAGGAACACGCTCAACCCCGTATCCTGTTGAGTGCCGTTAAAATGGAGATGCTAGAATCATTTTTACCAGGTTCTGACGTGCACTTTGTCCTTCAGGTATTATTATGACGGGGACATGATCAGCAAAGTGCAGGGAAAACGCTTCGTCTACAAGTTTGTGTGTGACCTGAGGACTCTGATTGGCTACAGCGCCGCTGAGCTCAACACGCTGGTGACCGAGTGCGAGCAGAAGAAACTGGCTCGGATGCAGATGCACGGCATCGGCCAGCCCATCACCACCGTCACGCTCGCCACCACAACACTAGACAAGGACAGTTGAAGGTCGCCACATTACAGCGCCCCCCCCCCCCCCCTGGTTGCCAAAGGCAAACATTGCTCTCCACCAATTTAAAACGGCTTCAGTTTTTTTTTTTTTTTCCTTTGTTTTTCACACAACTGTGTTCTCGAGGAGTACGAGGGAGTTCTTCGGTCTGCGTGGTTTAACATTTATGTTATTGTCTTTACTTTTTTATTCAAGCAGAGTGGTGGCAGGTAAACGTTTCGTTTTTTCTAGCTTTTCTTTGACTCTAACCAACAGAATGCATGTTTCGGGTGAGATGGTGAACGTTCTGGACAGAAGCAGTGGCGGTGTGCATGTGACCAAAGGTTTGAATGCGTGACTGAAAGGTATAAACTTTGTTTCGTGTTCCTCGTCTGTCGATCAGGCTATTTTCAAATGTATATACCGGTACTTCATGTTTTTGATAGACACAGGGACAATTGTATTTTCATACTTTGCATTTATAGAGAACCCGTTTTGTATTTTATTTAGTGTTTGTTCCCGACATTTTGGACCTTTTCTGTCCACTAGAGGGAATAAAGTGGCAAGCAATTTTCATAAAATTTGATTCATGTCATCTTTGAGCTTTGAAATACTGAAAATGACAAACCACCATGAATGTATATGTACAGTCAACATTTTATTGATGTTACAGTGAGTGTAGAAAGCTTTTTGTTACTCTGCAAATGGTTCTGTCAACAACACAGAGGAAGGTCACTGAATGAATGAGAGGAAAGAGAAACGTCGGTGAACAGCAGCCTCCAAAGACGGTGAAGATCAGCACAAACATTAGCATTCACCTGATAAGAGCTTCAGTTAGAGAATACATGTCAAAGTATAAAGAGGTGATATGTGTTCTATATCAATATGCATGTCATCAATGCTCACTTCCTGTTCACGGTCCAGTTCAACCTTTCCATGACAGACATGCAGGTAAAGAAATGTCCAAACCAGGACAAACAGAAACACAGTACATGTTCATACACCCAAAATGTAGAAAAATAGAATGTGAGAGAGAGAATGTGTGCAGAGACGGGACCGTCGAGAAAACGTCTCATCTTTAGCCCAAAAGCAATTTATATAATCAAATACTTTCAAATTCTGCACTACGATATTGCTGCCACAGCCTGAATGAGATCAACATGACGGAAAGAAGAGGCGGAGTTTGATGATGAAAGTGAGTCACATCCATAATCAATATATTTACACTCTCAGAAAGCCTTCCTCGAGTTTGACCTCAACCCGCTAAAAACCAAATGTGCAGCTAAAATTATATTTGGTGATAATGATACTTCCAGTACGGCAGAGTGCATAGAACTCAAACCGTAACAAACTCGTCTTCCTTTCGGATATTATAACACTTCATATATTACATAGAGAGCATTTTGCTCGTGCAGCAAACACAACAGTGAAGCACGGAGTCGCGCACAGCAAGCCAAGATTCAGTTAAAGCAGATGTGAGTGACATCAAAGCAGAGCAGACTCTTCATGTACAATCCCACTCAAATATCTATTAAGAGGTCCAATCCTGAGCGCCTCCACATACAAGTATTCTTCATCTGTCATCAATATGCCATGCAGTACATATACTTACAGCTAATCTGTCAGAATATATTACACATGAAAAAATCAGAAAACAAAACATTCAGTCGTTTTTAGTTGTAAGGTATTCTGATAGCGTGTATTTTGATGCATTTTTTCTTCGTTTTTTTTTTTTAAACAAACCTGAAACACTTTAAGTGTGTAGAGACGCCTCCACCTGCCAGCTCGAGGAGCCGTTACATCATCAAACGGTACGGCTGGAGAGCAGGGGTGTGTGTTTCTGTGTGTGTGTGACGGGGTGTGTGTTTCTGTGTGTGTGTGTCGGGGTGTGTGTTTCTGTGTGTGACGGGGTGTGTGTTTGTGTGTGTTCCTGTGTGTGACGGGGTGTGTGTTTCTGTGTGTTTCTGTGTGTGTTTCTGTGTGTTCCTGTGTGTGACGGGGTGTGTGTTTCTGTGTGTGTGTGTTTCTGTGTGTTTCTGTGTGTGACGGGGTGTGTGTTTCTGTGTGTTTCTGTGTGTTTCTGTGTGTTTCTGTGTGTGACGGGGTGTGTGTGACGGGGTGTGTGTTTCTGTGTGTGTTTCTGCTGTCGGCTGTGAACGCTGAACTGCAGTGGCTTCTACATCGGATGAAACGTAGCAGGTAGAACAGGGAACCCTTGTCTGACCAGTCGCAGAACGATTGTAAAGTGCGCTCACCGATTTGCTCTCCTTTGAGTTGGGTGTGAGACTGAAGGCGTATGGGGCTGGGGGCGGGGCTGAGGGCGGGGCTGAGGGCGGAGCTGGATCAGACGCTGCCGGTGGGGGCGGGGACGGGAAATGCGATGGATGTCGATGGATGTCGATGGATGTCGATGGGCAGCTCAGTTGTGCATCTGCTCAAAGAATCTGTAGGTGGGATTCTCGTAGCCGTTCTGCTGCATCCGGGCCAAGTGGCGCTCCTCTGGAGTGACGGCGGCGTCCACCTGAACACAGACGCAAGGTCAAAGGTCAAACCCTGTAACACGAACCCACTCATTCATTCACGTTGTCCTTTACCTCGATCACGCCATGGTGAATAGAAGTGTACTGCTTCTTCCTCAGCATCACCAAGGTAATGACGATGACAGTTGCTATGACGACCCCTCCAACCATCAGTCCAATGATGGCCCCTTTGTTGGACCCGACATCCTCAGAGAAAAACACCTGCCATTAAAAAATATATATATTAACAGTAGTGATGAATTGTTTCATTAGAGTTACGTGATAATTATGTTAATCGTATTTTCTGTCATTTAGCAACACAAACTAAATGGAGACATTTTATTGACATGAATGCCTTTATTTTTTAAGGAATAATCCTCGGTAACAAATAACAATGGAGCAAATATAAAGCGGCTCAGTCAAGCTGGAGTAAATTAAGGTATCACACAGACCTTCCCAAAACTTTGAGTGTAACCTGTTGGGCTTGATTTGCTTGAAGCATAAATTACTTTTTTTTTATTTAATTCATGCACTTTGTGACACGACGCCGGTAACAAACTTTGTGCAGCTCTGGTTTTCTCACCAGTTTTTGATGGTAAACTTCGTAACCAGCGTTTTGCCTGTCTTCGGTCGCCAGCCGTACCTGTGGCCTCTCCTCCGGCTTCAGGGCAGATACTGAAACAGCGTACAGGTCACACAATTGCTGCGTTGAATAACAACAAAGCAGTAAAGAAGCGTTTCTGTCAAAGAGAAGCTTAGTGGTGTGACGGGGGCAACATTGATACAGAAATAACGATCACGTCCTAACAAACTATTTTACTCAATTTGTTAACAATAAACTGATCCATCGAATCCAGGATCTTAGTGCAGTTTTTATGCTAATGTCTGCATGTGTGATTAGAAACATGCAAACCAACTGAAATCGTTACAGTGAGGTGTTAATGTGCAACGAAGTACAGCAAGTACTAATACACAGAAACACTCACCGGGTCGCGTGGGGAGTCCTCTGTCTGGGATTGGACGAGCATCGACTGGCTCAACTGCACAATTTAAAAATCGAGTCAAATCTAAAAGTCCGGGTGACCTGACCTCATAGTTCCAACAGCGAGACGTTAAAGGGTAACACGCCACCGCATGTAACGGACATGTTTTATTATCATCAGCTTGATGAGGTTCGTTCACGTCACTGAGCTCCCCGCTGTGCTATATTGGCCAGTGAGACTTTTGATGATGTGCCATTGTGTGTCTGTATGTGTGTTACCGTGGTTCTCTGTATTGGGCTGGTTGAAGCTCTCAGGGTGGATGAAGCCCAGCCCATCCAGGCCGGGCTCCATCGGCGCCGAGCTGTAGGCCTGATCGGGCATCAGGGCATCGTTACCGTAACTCACCCTGCCGTCCACCTGCAGACGGAAAGAAACAGTCATCTAAAAATCCGTGATGTCATAGCCTGCGGTAAACCTTTGCCCTTCAGATGCATCCTCACCCGGCCATCGCTCTGCAGGGAGGACACCTGCTGAGACAGCTCCAACTGAACTCTCTGCACTATGACAGCTGGGGTGACGAGGAGGGAGCCAGATTAGAGACATGCAAACCAATTGAAATTGTTACAGGAGGCTTATTATTAAAGATGAAGACAAGGGACGCGTTCTTACAACAACGCAGTGCATCAAAGGACTTGAGATTAAACGCCACCAATTATCATTTATCTAAAAATACTGAAAAACGTCACATAATTTTGAGATCTTTCAAGTAATCAGAAAATATTCACATTTGAGATGCAAAATTGTGATTTTTTTCTTAAAAAGACTTCAAATGAATTGAACTCTAACAAGCAATAACCTAAAACGGACATGTAACTTTTTAAAACACGCAATATAGAAATGGTAGCCTTCAGAAAATGATAGCTAAATTATTCATTGCATTTTTTTAGTTTTTTTACTTTTTCAGTCTCGTGTCAGTTATGAGTCATCACTTAGAGTTTAAAAAAAATGCCCATAAAGGCAATTAATATTGGAAACATTTCTATATTTCCTTTGACATTTTAGTAAATATTCTTGTTAATAGTTCGGCGCAATAAAACCGTATGAAACTATAACAGCATTGAGAGTCCGATAGCGAGTCCTCGTTCCCTGCAGCCGAGACTTACAGACTTGGTTTCGGATCTCGCCGGCCACGCTGGGCACCTTGTAGAGCAGACCCAATGACTGGTTCATCCGCTCGTCAATCACATGGAGGTGGGTCAGAACCTGCGGGTCACAAGAGTGAAACACAAGAGTCCTGTTTAACTGGAACAAAGGTTGCGGCCCCGCTGCGGGTTCTGACCTGAGGTCGGATCTGGGAGGCCTTCTTTGGGTCGACGGTGCGAACGTGCTCGTAGTGTTTCAGCGTGTGCTGCTTGTCCTTCTGCTCGGCGCGGACGTACTTCTTCACCAGACTCAGCACCTGACGAGCCTGGTGACGGTATAACATGGGAATTACGCGTGATGAGCTGTTTGTACAGGTCCACTGATGTGTGCTGTGTGTGTGTGTGTGTGTGTGTGTGTACCCGTGGGGGGCTGGCCTGAAGGGCACCGAGGTAATTTTCCAGAGCCACGCGGCGGCGGCTGTTGATCAGAGCTTCCACCCGGACCATGTGCGTTTCCACCAGCTGCTGCCTCTCTCCCGCCGCCTCCTGCTCCAGACTCTCCACCCTCTCCTGGAAGTGCTGCAAACCCAGCAGTACAGTGTATCCCATTACAAATACTGTAAGTTACACTACTTGTTTTAGGTGTGCACTTTTAGTAACCTGGAGCTCTCAGGCTAGTATAAGATACTAGATATGGTATTTGTCGGTACTCATCTTTATATACCGGTACTTGGAAACGTGTCCAATAATTGTGATAAACTCTCAATGAAGGTTTTAGAGTCCCTTTCAATAAAAACAAACTCTAATCTAGACTTTAGACTTTTATATCTCTCCTCAGCACTAAATCACTATCATTTCTTTTCACTGTGACCCTCGGCAGTTAGATAATGAAGTTCAAATATTTCCACAGTAGGGACTGGATATGTGTCTTGTGTTAAATCCACGCAGATGGGATAGTTGCATGTCCCACCTGGATGACAGCTTTCTTGTCGGCACGAGGAAGGTTCTTGGCCTTCCTCTCAGCCTCTTCCCACTCCATCATCACCTGGAAGAAAGGTGAAGAGATCAGCTGATCCACTCTGACAGAGGGTTTGCAGTGAATGTCGACCCCGACGCACACACACGAACCTGGGACATCTTTTCACGATGTTTGGCCTCCAGGCTCTCCTTGGCCTTCTGGAAGTCAGCGTGTTCGTTGTCGTCTCCGGGAGATTCGAGGTAACGATCCACGGCGTCTGCAGGACTGGGGGCCACGGTAGGCACTGGGGGAGAAGGGAAGGAAGAATCAATAAGTGTACAAACGAGAGAACGGCATAATATGAGACGGAGCGACTCAGAGGGAGAAAAAGAAATAAATGAAAAGGATGTACGAAGGTAAATATGAGACACACGATGCATTCAAAAAGACAGTCATAAATGACAAGACAGTTTGGTTCAGTTAGTTTACATAAATGCGTAATGCTGAGGAGTGAAACAGCAGCCCAATTTATGGACCGATAGCAACGACAGGAACGCACAATCTATGGCTATTCACAAGCTGCAGACCCCCCAGCAGGGGGTCAGTCCACTCTGCTGCAAGGCATGCAAATACGCACGTGTAGAAGTACACACACCGACATTCATGGTCCAGGGTTTACCTTGTTCACATGCCGTCAGGTATGTTAGTGCTACTGGTTAGACTACTGTGACTAAGGACATGGTTTAGACGTGTCTTCTGGAGTTCTGCGGCTGCATTCCAGAAGAGACGCTCACGTTCCTGCAGCCTACCGGTGACTGACAGCAAATAGATTCTCGCCAGATGATTGATTTCATTGTCAACAGATCGCATGAAACAAACCAAACCATCGATGAAAGGGTCCGACTATGCGTTGTGAGTGTAACACAATGCAGAGAGAAGTTATTCCATTGTTGTCTCTTTAGAGTTCAGACACAGCAGTAAAGCAGACACGTGGAACCAAGGCAGCGTCTTTCAGGAGACCCCACCTTTATTATAATGATCACTGTAAGACTTTGAGCTATCGCATGCTAAATTATTCAATACCATCTCATTTCGTTACCCTGGAAAACATACTATTAGCATTTAGAATCATCAGTGGTTTATGAGCAACCGACAAAAATACAATTTCCCATAATTGTTCCGATGCATTACGAGGCCATATCTCCACCCCTTTGGAGAACCTCCAAATAAATATTTGAATTATGATCCATGTAAAATAAATGTTAAGAGACTCTAATCCTGACCCTCCATCTCTGACTTGGGGGGAAGACGCACCCCAACACATTTCATTAAAATAATTAGACAGCTTTGAGATATCTGGTGAAGAAACAGACAAACAAACATGGGTGATAGAATTAAAACCATGTTCTATTTACTCATAAAATACTCATTTTTCTGAGTCATTTCTAAAGATTTGCTCGTTTGGGGCTAACGTCACAGCCACAGATTTGTTCCCATATCCTGAAAAACAAACTAAAGCACTGCTGGTTTTAGTCCTTTCATTTGATTTGTTGACTATCACACAAATATGGACAATCATCAGCCAAAAGGCCACCAGTTTTCATCACTTTGTTGCAGCATTTAGTTCTTTGTGTGAAAGATAAAAAGCCAACGAGGTATTCGATGGAGATGGTTGTTTTCAATTGCTGTTTTCGTTGCCATTATAACTTTCCTTCCCAATAAAGAACACTTTTTTTTTACATTGCTGGGAATAGTCCTTTGAATTTCAACACAAAGCTGAACAATAAGCACCTGAATCTACCTGCGAGTGCACCGAGTGGTAGAGCGCCAGCAGACGTTCGGAGAGTGAGGGACAGAGGAAGAGACAGACAAATGATCTGCAGCAGCCTGAGGACAGGAGTCAGGAATTACACGGATCCGGTCCTTGGACTTACACGAGCCGCTGCAGACGGCTAGACAGTACTCCTCCGACTCAAAGTTATTCCTGTTGCCCCCACAGCCCCCGAACAAGAAGGGAGCACAGCGGCGCTTCTTGGGCATGAAGTACCAGCGCTCCAGTATGGCATGACACGGGCCTGACTCGGCACGTGCCCAACACACGGCTGAGACGCGTCCAAACAGGAAACGTAAACACCAAATCAAAGTGAAGACAGAGTGTGAGCGTCGTCATGAAAAACATAAACGAAATGCAGCAAATCAATGAAAACACGGAGGCGGGGAGTCTCTCTCTCCGCTTCTTACCTCGGACCACTTCCTCAATCGATTCGGTTGTAGTGGTGGTGGTTGTCATGGCGACGTTAGCGCCACGCTCATCGATATCCTGTTCATCATTCATTTCATCCTCCTCGTCGTCATCTTCGTCACCATCTCCATTCCCATCTCTTTCTCTTTCATGGGTGTCTGCCTCTTCGTCCTCGTCTTCGTCGTCCTCCGCGGCGGCAGGCTCGGCGTCCGCCGTTTGCGACACGCTGCACAGACGGCGGTCAGTTCAGTCCGCGCATCGACAAGCGCGTTTGCGTGTGATGAATGCGTGATGATACCTGTTATCAGAGTATTCTGCCTCAGCTCCGCCCCACCAGACGTCTGACTCCTCCCCTTCTAGCTCTGCGTTATCTGACTCGCGCTCTGCCTCTGCTGGACAGCAAACAAACTCCACCCCTCGGAAACGATCGACGCCACATGGCAACAGCATCCCGTAGTCATGGAGATTCATGGAACGGTCTCCACAGGACTGATTTTAATAAGAGACATTGAGAATGACTTCCTAAAGCACTTGAGTGGCTTCTACCGCCCTGAACAATCTACCGGTAACCTTGGTGACTGGAGTTAATGAGTCCCGATCTAATAATCCAGTGATTATAGTTGAGGTTAGCGAAATAAAGACTTGGTGGACGCTGGTCTCCACGGGTGATTACAAATTGAAGAATAATCAGAATGATAATCAGAGACGTCTGAGAAGATGAAGGGGAGCGTAGTCGATAAACGGCTGACATCGTGACAGAGGAAGTATTACGAACGTACACGCGATATAAAAATCAAGTGACGAAGGCCCGCCCTCACCTCTTTGGCCACCGTGTGCCAGTGCAGGTGGCTTTCACACTGATGCATGCGTTCCTGGTGCAGGAACTTGCACTTGTCAGGAACGAGCAATGCGTCACTCACAAACTCCCCAACTGCAGGACAATTATTCCTTTGGTCAGTCGCAGTGGAAGGTGTAACCCCCCCCCCCCCCCCCCCTCATGCCCATGTGCATCATTAAAGCTGCTCACCCAGGCAGCGGTAGGGCACAACAATGTGTGTTTGGCTGCGGCACTGCTTGCGGCCCTTCTTGCACCAGCTCTGGATGCTGACGGGCTGATTGGCCTCCACGACGTTCGTGACCTGCAGCTCTGGGTACACCTGGAGGAGAGAAATGGTTTCACATCCACTCGCTGTGCCTCTCCATCGGCCCGGATTTGATCCCACACACTTCACTTACCTCTTGGCAATACTGCAGGATGCCCTCCTTGGTACCGATGCAGCTCTTGGTGCCGGAGGGGTCAGATTCCCACTTGCCACTCTGCACATCGATGTGCATGTTGAGCTTCCCACAGAACATGGCAACCTGGGGCTCCGTTAGCAAACCCACGGAGTCATCGGCAGGCATCTGGACAGGGAAGGGGAAGAGAACAATTCAAATCACCTGCACCACATTGGGGTAATTCTTATCTTATGGAGGGTCCCTTTTAGTGCTTCTACTTCCAATCATTTTGATGATGAGGAACGTGAATATAGCCGGTTCCCCAACACCACCTCGGAGCACCATAGAGGAATCATAACCTAACATCCAACACCTAAGCAGTGTTCCGTTCCCAGCTCCCACCGGCGCCATCTTGCTCGTCGGCATCCTTTTTTTTCCTTCTTCTCAGCCTGCAAACGCGGCTGGACTCGACCAAGTCGGGTCGGTTTGAGACGGAGGCACCGAATATAACTAGCAGGACATTAGCATTAGCAGCACATTAGCATCACAACGGAGACGTCATCTGGGTTTAGGTTTACCGGAAGGTTGTCTGACTTGCCCGCGAGCTCACGCAGCTGTTGCCATGCCAATATCTTTTCTGGAAATAGCTAGCTAACGTTAGCTACGTGTTCCGTTCTACCGCGCTTGCTAATTAAATATAGCTAAATAACATGCCCTGGCACCTAACAAGCAATGAAAGGATAACAGACAAATATATTTTAGTATTTAAAAAAGGGGGGGGGGGGGGGGGGGGAGAATTAATGCCCAAAGGACAAACCAAATCATGGGAGAGCCGAGCTGTCAATCACTCACATCAAACAGCGGGCCTTGTTGTTGTTTATACGTCGTTAACTAATTATACGCAACACATTTGCATACGCGATATGGAACATCGATCGACTCGCGCAGCAAAGATGATCAAGACTTTACTAGTGAAATCCGTTTTAGTTGATGGAACGAATAGCGGGCCAGACAGAGCACAGCCGTGTAATGGAGTATTTCATCCCAGCTGGAATGTCGGAAATAGAACGCATTATTTTCTGGTCAATCAATCATTCAATCAATCGCATCGACAGCGGGGTTTATCTCCGTGCTCCGTGTGTCAGACTGGCTGCAGGCCCCGCAGAGCAGCGGGTTTGGGCTCGGCGACCCTCCCGATACTTTTCTCGGGTGTAGCTCCACTCACCTCGGATGAAAGCGTCAAGGTCGCCACCAGTAAGAGCAGAAACGCCGTGAGCTCCCCCATGCCGTCCTCTCGGTATCCAGCCCGCCCCGGAATATTCAGGAGTTAGCCGTTAAAAGAAATAGCAAAGCAATCGGTATCGATCTGTCCACGCAGCGGCGGCCGACGTGTTCCGATTCCTCCCTTCGCTCCCGACGGCGTGTGGCTGGAGATGGAGGGGTGTGTTAGGTGGGCGGGGCTGGAGATAGAGGGATGTGTTGGGTGGGCGTGGCTGGAGATAGAGGGCTGTGTTGGGTGGGCGGGGCTGGAGCTGGAGGGACGTGTTGGGTGGGCGGGGTGGAGAAATAGTAAGCCCCCCTTCCTGGATTTATCAACGAATTTAAAATGTTTGCATTGTGTCTTGAAAAAAAAAAACTGCTATAGAGTTCAGTCAGACCTTTGCTTGTTATTTATTGTTTTATGTTAAATGTTGTGCTGCATCTCTGCTCCTGTATGCAAATTATAACGTGCCTAATTTTGTTTTGTAGTGAACAGTGTTTGAATGAAAGTTTTTTTTATTTTTGTTTGTACTTATGCTTAGATATCCCCATAATATCTGTACATTTTGTTTCTATATTTGTTATCCTCACTGAAAATCTGTATTTTAATTTGTTAAAAAATAATAATAAAAAAAAAAAGCATGCGGAAGTAAAATCTCTGTTTTACGTCATTACGCGTGACGTCGCGAAAGACCAGGAAGTCTTACAAGCCATTAGCTGGGTTGTTTAGAGCTAGTGAGAGAAAATGAGTTTACATCTAAATAATAGTCTTGTTCATTTACCCCGCTGAAACGAGATCGACACGGTCATCGGTAAGGCTATCCGGACGAGCTGGTGCTGATGTGTCAGAAATAAATAAGGTGCAATTAAAAGAGGAGCTCATATAGCTGCTAGTGATATAGCTGCTAGTGATATAGCTGCTAGTGATATAGCTGCTAGTGATATTGCTGCTAGTGATATAGCTGCTAGTGATATAGCTGCTAGTGATATAGCTGCTAGTGATATAGCTGCTAGTGATATGGCTGCTAGTGATATAGCTGCTAGTGATATGGCTGCTAGTGATATAGCTGCTAGTGATATAGCTGCTAGTGATATAGCTGCTAGTGATATGGCTGCTAGTGATATAGCTGCTAGTGATATAGCTGCTAGTGATATAGCTGCTTAGTCAGCATGAAGAGATACAGATTAACAGGTTAGTCATTATGAAGAGATACAGATTAACAGGTTAGTCAGCATGAAGAGATACAGATTAACAGGTTAGTCAGCATGATGAGAGAGCATACATGGCTAACCTAGGACGTCCTGCATTCGAAGGAGCCCTACGTTTTGATGCTTGGAGACAGTGTTTGTAATAATCTACGTTATCTGACGTGATGGTCTGACCAGCTGAGCTGGGAAACACAAGGCGTGTCTCATGTCTGTGTTTTGAGTGTTGGTTTAACAAAAGTATGAAGCTTAAATTGTCAAGATTGGCTGTAAGATAGCCACGAGACTTGACTTGTTTTCTGACTTTTAATTTAGTAAACATTTAACTGGTTGATAAAGTTCAAGCTAAAGCCCCAATGAAGGGACTAAATTGAGGAAAGTGACTGAAAGTTATTTGAAGATTTTATTAATTGTTGGACATTTTTGTAACGCTACCTTTTTCCATTACTTCATTATTACAATACTTAAGTTGAACATTAACTGTCTGTAGATCAACGTATTGATAAATGAATTCCTTGTTGCAGCACCGGTGACGTGCTGGATCGCACAAGGAATCTGAAATGGGCCCAAGGAAGAGAGCAACGCCGGCGAGCGACCCGTCGTCTCAAGGAGCCTCTCGAGCCCCTGGAGAAGTTGCCGGAGTTCCCGACAAGAAGCACAACATCTGCATGGTGTCCGACTTCTTTTTCCCAAATATGGGAGGCGTGGAGAGTCACATTTACCAGCTATCCCAGTGTTTGATTGAAAACGGACACAAGGTGGTCGTCGCCACCCACGCCTATGGCAGAAGGAAGGGTGTCAGGTACCTAACCAATGGACTCAAGGTGTACTACCTCCCTCTGCAAGTGATGTACAACCAGACAACGGCCACGACCTGCTTCCACACGCTGCCACTGATGCGCTGCGTGTTTGTCCGGGAACGCATCACGATCGTTCATGCACACAGCTCTTTCTCCGCCATGGCCCACGATGCGCTGTTCCACGCCAAGACCATGGGCCTCAACACGGTATGATTTATTAAGGGATGAAAGTGGCGCTCTGTTTTGGTGTCACTGTGATGATCCCGCCGTTTCTCGCCACTCGCAGGTGTTCACCGACCACTCGCTCTTCGGCTTTGCCGATGTGAGCTCTGTGCTGACCAACAAGCTCCTGACTATTTCGTTGTGTGACACGAATCACATTGTGTGTGTGTCGTACACCAGTAAGGAGAACACGGTGCTCCGTGCGACACTCGACCCAGAGATAGTGTCTGTTATTCCCAACGCCGTCGACACGGCAGACTTCACGCCTGACACCGCCCGGCGCCAAGACGACAGGATTACTGTCGTTGTCATCAGTCGTCTCGTCTATCGCAAAGGTACGTTTCTTTAGCATTTTAGCTTTATATATATATATATATCACTACTGGTTACTGCAAGTAGCTAATTGCAGGCAGCTGAACAGCGTAATAAATTAGGCCCTACCCTTTTCTTCAAGACCAAAGTCCAGATCCTCATTTTAGCTCTCCTTCAATTCCAGGAATGGTTTTACAATGCGTCGGTGCTAAAAATGTTATATGTTAAGTACATTTGCTTTTATCTTTGAACTCTATATTGGTATTGTCAGGAAACAATTATTTTCATATATGGATGACATCGTCATTATTGTCACAGAAAGTTCTCACACTCTTTTCCTCGTTTCCAGGAATTGATCTTCTCGGCGCAATCATCCCGGAGCTCTGCCTCAAGCATCCTGATCTGCATTTCGTAATCGGTGGAGAGGGACCAAAGAGACTTGTCCTGGAGGAAGTGAGAGAGAAATACCAACTTCACGACAGGTTCAGATGGATGCTCTCACACTTGGAATATTTCACAGGGAGGAGTGACTTTAGCCTCTTCTAGGGGTATACATAACTTTCTTTTTTCGATTGCGTCGGTGCAGGGTGCGTCTGCTGGGTGCTTTGGAGCACAAAGATGTACGTGGCGTTCTGGTGCAGGGCCACATCTTCCTCAACACGTCTCTAACGGAAGCCTTCTGCATGGCCATCGTGGAAGGAGCCAGCTGTGGTCTGCAGGTTCGCAGCCCTTCGTTACAATCAACTGACGGGCCGGGCAGCCGTTTATCAGGATTTTCAACACGGTGCACCTGAAGCTATTTTCTTTTATGCCGCATCTTGTGTGATTTACACTTTGCTACCTCCCTGTTTTCGGGTGATTATGACAAATGAATTGATGGTACTATTGTAAAGCATCACACATGTACGTTGCTTCATTTCCCCCACTATATAAGAGTCCTGGATCAACTCTCGCCTCATCCTGTTGCACCGCCGGTTTGAATTTAGTCTGAAAACAAAATGAAGAATGGATTTTGCTCTTTATATTGTGGGGAAATCTCTTCCAAATCTTCAAAGTAATGCTGTAGTCTCATGTAAGTGTCTTTTTATGCAATCTATACACCCAGTTCTTCTATTTCCAAGGTGGTGAGCACTCGTGTCGGGGGCATTCCCGAGGTATTGCCTGAGGACTTGATTACTCTGTGCGAGCCTACAGTGCGGTCGTTGTGTGCTGGTCTGGAGACGGTCATCGCCCGGCAACGCGAAGGGTCTGCCCCCTCCCCCGCCTCAATTCATGAAGGAGTGCGAAATCTCTACACCTGGAAAAACGTGACAGAAAGGACCGAAAAGGTAGCCGTCATTTAGCACTTGATCTGTGTGCATCTACAGTCAGAGAACATTTATGAGAATCAAAAGCCAACGAACGCATCAGCACACCCTGGTGGACAAACCAGGTACAGTCAGAATACGTTTTGAACGATGCAGCGTGTTGAATCTGATCGAGCCCGCTCGTGTCTCCCTCTCAGGTGTATGAGCGGGTCTCCGGAGAGGAGGTGCTCCCGCTGGACAGACGCTTACGGAGGCTGAGGGCCCACTGCGGCCCCGTGGCGGGCTCCATCTTTGCATTTGTGGCTGTTTTAGATTTCCTCTTCTTGTTGCTTCTGCGGTGGTTGGTTCCAGACCGGATAATGGACGTCGCTTTGGACGCCACTGGTCCTCACGCAATATGGAGGCAGCAACCCAGCAGCAATGACGGTGGCATAAAACGAGCTGCAGAACATGATCCTTCAGAGTGACCACTCCACACCTCTGCCTCTCTTCTATCGGCTGGGGGGGGGGGGGGGGGGGGGTCATATGTGGCCCCTGTATGGTGTTGACTGTTGCTTGGAATATGACCTGCTGTAAGCTGAATACTGGAGGATGTTGTTAACCTCAAACATTTTCCTTTTCTTGCCAAAAGGGACGTTATGTGAAATCGTGTTATCTCAGACCTGGAACATCTGTTTTCTACGTTTTATGATTTAACCGGATGCATGCTGATGCTTTTTAAAACCATGTCTGATTGGTCATGGACCTGATACAATGCACTAAACAGAGGATGTGAAAGGGCTGCTTACATGTGCGCCTACTGGGGTACGAGAGGAGTAACTGGTCTTCAGTTGGAATGTAGTGCATACCAGTTTTAAAAGCTGTAAATGAATGCAAATTACTTTATTTGCCAGCTTTTGTAATCACAAATTCTACTCCTGAAAAATAAACTCTTTAAAATACAAATTCATTTATTTATACTTGTCATTTCATTTAGATTATCTGCTGCTTTGCGGCAGTTCCCTTTTTTGAGGGAATGGCTACAAGAAACGGCAAAATCCATTAAGTGACGACTGCAAACGAGATGGCTCGACTGGACGAAGAACGCCAGACAAAACAAAGTATCTGTGAAATGGAAGCGGATGGGATGGCAATGGGTTTCAAGAATAATAATAATAACAATGGAGATTTGCAATCCTGAGGGTGGAGGAGTCTCCAGAAAACCTTGTCATGCGAGTTTACGTGGAGAGCTGTACTTTTGCAGGCATCATATATGCTGTAATTACAGTTATAGTTACAATGTATCCCCTCTTTATTGTGCTTGTCCCTTTGTGCTCCCCGTAACATGAAGCACATGTTTTAGGAGGAAATTGGAGAACCCAGAGGAAACCCATGCAGACAATGGGAGGACATACAAACTCTTCACAAATAGGGTTCGAGCCCGAAACCTTCTTTTCTGTGAAGTGACAGTGCTGACCACTACGCCAACATTAGTTTAAGGCTAACTAATTTGGTTTCCCAGATAAGCGGAGATGACACAGTGGAAACTCAGTGTAGACAATGACAAAGTAATATTAATAAAAATAAAAAAAATTGCAGCAGGAAGATTTGAAGACCTTGACATTTCTGTGTGTATTTTGTATAATCTTCCCGTGTCTGCATGGGTTCCCGTGCTGTAGCCATAGCTACCTACGTCAAAGCACACTAACAACCCTACATACATCCTTTGATGTTCTTTGATGTAGGTCGGGTATATAAAGCCTACAACATTAAAGGACTCACCTGAACTGTGAAATATTTGTGTTGGAAAGTGAAACACCTTTTGAATACAAGTATTGCTAGAGTTCAACTCAGATCCATCCACATCTAGTTGGTGATTTACAAACTTTTTTCCTCACCCATGAAACCATACGTCTCATCGCTATCGCTTGGAGCCAACATGACCGCTCGTAGAGACAGCAGGGTAAGATGTTCTGTTTGTCTCTTTGTTTAAGTGTCCATCTAAAGCTAAAGTTAGACTGATATATATTAGTTTGACATTTTCAGCTGTTTTCATTCACTGTTTACGTTTGATATCTACTCAGAATGATGCGTAATTTGACATATTTCCATTATATTATATTGCGGTGACACTATTTGTGTGGTTTCACACAAATATATGCCTTTACGGTGGAGGTTGTTAAGCGGGAGTGTTGTGTTTCGGATCGATTTGAGTCAGTTATTCATTCTTCTGTCAACTGGATTGTGAAGACAGTGGAGTCAAATAAACTCAGCAGAGTAAAGAATATTTTCACCCGTTTTTCCTCTTATTATATATTTTATACAGGGACAAATCGATATCCTACTTTGTCATATTCAAAACATGTCTTTACTAATTTTACACAGATTTTCGAGAAGGCCTTGGTCGACATCACATGTCTCATGTCGCGTCTCCACTTGGACGACAGGCAGGACAGGCGTGAAGACTCTCAGCCTGTCCTCAGGAAGAGGAGACGATCCTCTTGGGAGGACGGAAGCAGTAGGCTGCGGGCTGAACTACAGTTCGCTTGGGAGACGAATAGACTCAGGAACAATCAGATTAAATGTATTCAACGTCAGCTGGATCAGGCCCAGAGGCAGGAGCCCCCTCGCCACCAGGAGGACCTCCAACCACAGGTGAGTTCATCCTAACACTATTTCATTGGACTACAGATCAGATCTGCAGTTTGAAATGGAAGACTGGAGGTTGTGGAAAAATCAGGAAGCAATATATCCATTATGATATTTTTATTATCAAAGGTTCTTCTTTCAAACCAGTAGTCCTGAGCTGAAGACACCTGTTGTGTGTTTTATCTTATGGGATGACAAAAGTTGTCATGATATGTGAGCCCATGACAGTTTCTACTGTAATCACAGTGGCATGAACCAATTATTTTCTTTATTGTAGAATGAAGCAGCACAATAAATGATGAATTATTATTTTAAAAACAGACATTTAAATCCCTGCATGGTTTTATGGCTGCAGTCACTGGGGGGGGGGGGGGGGGGGGGTCAGTGAACCACTGAGTACATCTGAGTGTTCTGGGAGTTACATCAAACATCCTTCCTTTTTCATTTCAGAAAAAGAAGCGCGAGAGGAGGACCACCCGACCTCCTCTACAGCATGACGCTCCTCCACCTGCTACCTGGGAGCCAACAGTCCACCCAAGATTGAAAATTGAAAGATTTAAAATTAATCGCAATATTGAAAATTGGCATTTTCAGGCGAGGAAACCCATCATTTTCCTGGGGGATTCCAATCTTGCTCAGGTGCCAAAATTTTCAGACCCAAACATTCAAGTCGACAGCTATCTAGGGGCCCAGTTCTTCGAGGTCACTGAAATGCTGATTGGGCTTCTACCGACCCGCATGGTGGAGACAGTTGTTTTTTCTGCAGGACTCAACAACTGTCTCAGAAGACAGAATCTGGAGGACACGATCGAAGAGCTGGATGAGCTGCTGAAAGTGGCCCAGGAAACATTTCCACATGCCAGTATTCACGTTCCGGTGATCCATTTCTGTGTCAGACTAAGAAGGGAGCAGAAGGAGCGGCTGGTGAATCTCAACAACTTTATTCAAGCCAACTGCAACTTCTTGTCAGTACTCGATCCTGCCGACTTCAGGACTCAGCCAAGGGACCCTGTCCTCTGGACAAACAGGACGGCTAATTCCATCATCCACCATTGGCTGGATCAAATATAAAATCACAACTCCTGACTCCCTCAATGCAAATTTTAATTTCCACCCCGTGACCCACCAGTCAGACTCTAGAGACTTGTCCCTCACCAAGACTGCTCGTAAAGCCAATGAAGCCATATTTTTGCCTTGTCTCACTGACTGATAAAAAGATGTGCTTTGTAAAGTCATTTACTTTTATAATACTTTCATTTCTGCAATGAGACACGGTAATGTGCTGGATATCTTTTTTTTTTTTTACCTTTTTGATCTTCTGATTTTACACATAAGTGCCTCTGAACATGTGGGGAGAGCGGCTGCATGTAAAAACAGTTGAATAAATACTTTATTTCGTTGCTCCAGAGGGAAGTGGATGAGATTCCATGTTTTAAATTGTAAATAATCTCGGCAGCAACAGAAAATGTTTGAGAACAATGTGTTAAAGTTATCTATGTTGTCCATGCATCATCTCTGCATTCACCACGACTTGCATGACAGATCCCGGTCTCTGACAGCTGGTGTAAGGTGCATTCTGGGAGATGTAGGCCTTGTGATTTGACAACTGTATGTGCAACATAATGATGCTGTCCTTAATTTCCCGAATGGATTAATAAAGTTCTCTCTAGTCTCTATCTGCTGTGCTGGATTTATTGTGTTGCAGGAATAACATTTAAGAACAAAAACTTAATTCTTTTATGTATTCAAATGTGGAATACTCTGCGGTACTCCTCTCCTGACCCTTTGCGCCCCCCGTTGGCGCACATCGGGACGGCACTATGAAAACCTCCCGCCCGCCTCTCTAAACGCAGACGAGCTGCGGCGGCGGAGCGATCCAGGCCCCGCACCGCACCGCGCCGCACCGCACCGCGCCGCACCGCACCGCACCGCACCGCACCGCCCCCCCAGCCGGCTGCCCGCTCGCTGTTATGGATGTTTGGACTCCAGCGCAGCGCGCCGCCCCCCCCCAGATGGCGGAGTGAGTGAGGATGCGCCCCCCGAGCTCCATCTTTGTGTCGGTGTCTCTGTTCACGGCCGAGACCACGGCGGCTCTCTACCTCAGCTCCACGTACCGCTCCGCGGGGGACCAGATCTGGCAGGGACTGACGCTCCTCTTCACGCTCGTCCCGTCCGTTCTGGTGCAGCTGACCCTCACCTTCATCCACCGGGACCTCGGCCGGGACAGACCGCTGGTCCTGCTGCTGCACATCCTGCAGCTCGGACCCATCGTCAGGTCAGTGGGGGGTCTGGGGGGGGGGGGGGGGGGGGCTGGTGCATGCAGTCAGGGTACCCGCAGCATCTATAAGACATTCAGAGAGGACAACAGCAGCTGGAGCGCATGAACAGCAACATTCTTTTACACTGACAGGGAGAGATTGAAACATCTGGATCATAACAGGCCTGCTCTTTCTCAGAGTAAACCCTGATCCGACTTCTCTGGACCGTCGCCGAGGAAAGAGCGACGATCATTGTGAAAATGTATCCAAACCTGAGATCCAAGCGACCGACTCCTCGTCCCAGCAGCATGTTGGGGTTCTGTGTTCCAGCTCTGTGACCCAGAAACGCATCGACCCGCTCTAAATGTAATTTAATCACCCACATCTGGATCATGACCTGGATCCAGTCGTCCATTCTTCACCACCTTTCAGTATATTTTGAGGATAAAGAGTGAACCTACTAGAACCGTTTAAACGCCGGTCGGCAGAGGGGAGTATAATCCGTGGGGCCGAGTTCAAGTAGAGGGTGAATAGATGGCAATAATCAATAATCAAAATTAAGTGAACTGTTTGCAGTCAAATCACAGGTATCCGTTTGTGTGATACTGTAAAGATGTCTCCATGCAGACCCTTCCCCTCACGAAGAGATTTTATTAAAATGTTAAGCTTTGAAAGGCACATCAAAAAACTGTGTCTAGAGAAAATACCTTTTTCTAATTTGCCTTTATCTTTTCAAATGCATCTTTTAAATCCTGTAAAAAAATATTTTTAGCATTTTTAAAGTCACTTTTTATGTAAAAAAAAAAGCGCTTCCCAAATGTAAATATTTAGTTTTCTTAAATGATTCAGTTCATTACTTCACCAAATGAGACTGAACCAGCACGTTTGATGACTTTTATCATTTAGGACAAGGAATCATTCATGAAAACACCCAAAAACTGGCATCATCCAGCCGCTGAAGTGTGTGAAGTGGTCGGATTTCTCTGTTTTTATCATCTTACAGTCAGTAACTTTGGACTTTGGACTCCTAACTGGATAAGAAACGCTGTTTGGAGGAGACAATAGTTCAATAGTTCACCTCACATAACGCCAGCAGGAATAACAGACATCATCAGTTTCTGACTTTTAAAGATGGGCTGTTGAACTGAACCTTTATGTCCGTAAATCTGGGTCGGCTCAGAGTAAAAACTAACCGACCCGAGGGAGCGTTCAGCCGACACATCAGCAACCATATGCCCCTGTTTGTGTCTGTCGAGCGGTTTAAAGAGACATGTTGCTTCCAGCAGATTGGCGTGGCCCTTCCGGGCCCCTTCCCCTCCAGCTCACGTTCTGCATCGACGCTCGGTGAAGAGCAGATCTAAGAATAGCACGCCATTATCGCCTTATCTCTGAAAACACAACCAGAGAAGGAAGCGTCGTCTGACTCCAGGCCATCCGCTGGGGGGGGGGGGGGGCACTTCCTCTCCTCCCGCCATCCCCATTCACTAACTGCTGCCTCTTCCACTAATCCAGGACTTCATTATCTCCAGCCTCTCCTCTAATTAAAGCACAACTCTAATTCCTCAGGCGTGTGCGTTCGCCGTGTGGGATCTACGTTCAAGCCGTTGTGTTAGAAAAACAATCGTTGACTAAATCATCTCCGCTCAAGGCCCACCAGTTGCATTTGATACCATTTATCAACCCCTTGCCTTGAAATGTATAAATATATTCTTCTTATGGCTGCCATGACGCAGTAATTCTACTTCATATATATACACTGTGTTCCCAGTTATTAGTGAAGTGAGTATTTCTACCACATCGTAATTCTCATGCATGTTTTCCCGCTCCGAGCTGTATAAACCTGAATGATTAGTTGATTTATGATGTAATGATGTAATGAAGGGAGCGTTCGGCCTAAGGAGATCAACGGTGCATCTAATTACTGGACGAGTTCCTTTCCTCTGCAAAATGAGCTACAAAAAAAGAGATTTAACCGACTCTGAAAAGACAAAAATCGTACGACTGGTAATGAAAAGAAGGGGGGGGGGGCTTTATTGATCACTGATTTGTTTTTGATTTTTTAATCACTTAACTGTCAGAAATGTTAATTCGTGCATTTTGAGTTGTTTATTATTCTCACTTCATCGGATGAAAACAGGTGTGATGTGAAATGTTCCATTTAGTAATAATAATAATTCTGCACAATAATAGTTGGGTTAACAGATTCTCCTAAGAAAGTTTGACCTTCTTAAATGTTTCGGTGTGAGGTTTATTAAACTCGTTCAATAATAAAGATAATCCTCACACGGAGCCAGCGATGCGTTCACTGAGCCAGCGATGCGTTCACGGAGCTGCACTGCTGACGCCTCCCTTCCTTGCATTCCCTGGTCTCGCTGCTTGGACCCCAGCCTCTGGCCTTCAGCCCAAACGCAGCGCTGCAGCATGTTTCGTGTTTCAGTGGCGGACGAGCGACGGAGGCTGCTGCTGCACATGCTAATAAATAACTGAGATAATGCCCGAACAATGTGGAGCTTCTCATCGACGCTCGTCAGTGTTCGAAGCTGATTTCAGGTTCTGTTCATCAAGGAGAACCAAATATTCATCAGATTTATAAAAGAAGCAAATGAACTGTGTCTGATCAGTTCTGGTATGCTTAAATGTGATTTTAGGCTTGAGGTTGTTGTTTTTTTTCCATGTGGAACCTATAATGAACAACTTTAAGATGAATAATATTCTACAAACGTCTTTCCCTTTTCTGCTGCGGCTGCAGGTGTCTGGAGGCGTTCTGCATCTACGGCAGCGTCGGCCACGTCGAGGAGCCTTATGTCAGCATCACCAGGAAGAAGCGAATGCCTCGCGGGGGTCAGTCGGAGGAGGTGGAGCGGCAGGTGGGGCAGGCGGAGGGGAAACTGTTTACGCACAGAGCAGCCTTTGCCCGCACCTCTGTCATTCAGGCCTTCCTGGGATCTGCCCCCCAAGTCACCCTGCAGCTCTACATCTGCGTCCTCCAGCACGGGGTGTCCATCGGACGAGGTGAGGGGGGTGGGGTCTCTGCTGGAGCGCCGGTCTGTCCTCCTCCCAAGCTGATCAGCTTCATGCCGCATTGGGAATAAGCTCACGGTGTTCTATAATCTCCTCTGACACTGTGGACAGAAAAGAATCAGATATTTGTGTGATGAGGCGTCGGTGGTTTTATTCCTGAGAGGGAATTAGTAAAAGTTCTCTCAAAGCCAAAGCAGGACAAAAACAGAAAGATGTTCGACATGCATAGATCTTATTTCCTCCCGCGGCAGTCTGACAGTTCTATTTCACGCTCGGCAATCTAATATCCTGCATGTGATGAATGTGGGCCTCGGGTCATTAAAGGAACAGGTCACTATTTTTTCTAGTGCATCATTAAGTCGGAAGCAGTTTGTGAATTTAATTCCATTCCTAGAAACACGATCTCCCTGAAGTGATCGGATTCTGATGGTCGTCGTTGAGGCCATAACGTAATAATTCAAGCCCTAATCGCAGCAATGTAAACGCTTTTCTGGCCGTTATTTTAATTCATAACTCGAGAGCAGCTGTGGATGTGACCTGCATCTTGATTCGTGTGCAGATCCTCCACTGGACGGCTAAAGTGATTCGTGTTCAGTGTTTAACCCCTTGTTCTGACCAAATGGACATTCCCTCTAAGTAAATACATTTTAAGTGCCGATGCAGGGTTTTCACATTGCATCATCTTTCTAAAAAAGTGCTGGAAATAAAACTGAGGAATGACCGAAGACCAATCCAGACAGTATTACGGCTAGTTGTTGCCTTCATGTGTGTAACTTGTGAAACGTTCTCGGTCATTTTGTCAAATTGTCCACTTTTGTTGCCGTCTTTTTGGCCCCTTTCATCCATATCCTGTTAAACTGACACAAAGACGTCCCACCTCCGTCTGATTGGTGCTGATGCTGCATGTGACCAGAGGATCGCATTAACTCGTCCTCCTGTCTGTCTGTCTCTCGCATCAGGCACCCTGATGGTGATCTCCCTCCTCTCTATTGTGTATGGAGCGCTGCGCTGCAACATCCTGGCTATAAAGATCAAATACGACGACTATGAAGTGGACGTCCGGCCCGCGGCTTACCTGTGCGTCTTTCTGTGGCGAAGCTTTGAGATCGCCACCCGCGTGGCGGTCCTGGTCCTCTTCAGCTCGGTGCTGAAGCTGTGGGTCCTCCCCGTGGTCCTGCTGAACTTCCTCGTTTTCTCCCTCTACCCGTGGATCCTGTTCTGGCGGAGCCACTCGCCGTTCCCTGAGAATATAGAGAAGACTCTCTCCCGGGTCGGAACCACCATCGTGCTTTGCATGCTCACCTTCCTGTACGCCGGCATCAACATGTTCTGCTGGTCCGCTGTGCAGGTGAAGCTCAACGACCCGGACCTCATCAACAAGTCCCACAACTGGCATCGCATGGCCGTGTACTACATGCTGCGCTTCGTGGAGAACGCCTCGCTGCTTCTTCCGTGGTACGTCTACCAGACGGACTTCTACGGCTCCGTCTGCGCCCCCCTGCTGCTGCTGGTCGCCTACGCCACCGGCGTCTTCTTCATGCTGCTCTTCTACCAGTTCTGTCATCCGTGTCGGCGGCTCTTCTCCAGCGTGACCCATGGCCTCTGGCACTGCCCCTCCCTCCTCTGCCTAATGTGCAGCACATGTTCTCCACCAAACAGGCCAATGGGAAGGCCCGGTCTGGAGCCAGGGAGCCCCACCACGGACAAGCGACCGGCTTACGACGCCGCAGAAGACACGCCCGATGAAACGACTTCTGCCGTGCTCAACGACACAATCTTTGTTAATGAAACAGGCAATAATATACACACCGGGGCCGGTGGTGACCTTAGCAGCACTGATTGACGTGCCATTCGGAGGAAGGACTCTACTTTGCTTCTCATACCATCCGTAACCCTTTAAGTGCCACAAGAATCGAGTTGAATTTACACTTAAAAACCCTTAAAAAGAAATGATTCATGAATCATCTGAACTCTTGTTCCTACACGAAGCACATGCATCCTTAATTGGAGCTCTACTGTGACAGAGATGGTGCTGAAGCGTCTCTCCTGGCAACATTCTGGACATTCCCCAACCTTTATTAAAGACTCATTACCAGCACCGTCGCGTCTCCAGGTTTGAAGACTGCGTCCACTTCTATGCTGCATTACTGATCACAACGAGCCATGCATCTCAACCGATTGTATCTCTCGACTCTTTGGCATGGATGGTGTGCATGTGTGGAATCTCAGATGGTGTATTTGTTATTCTGCAGGGGAGCTCCAAGTTTTGTGTTCTGGCTGCCAACAATCAGCTTTTTTTTTTTTTTCTCCTTAACAAGAGCTTTATTGAAATTAGGCTGCTTCTGTGATGTATTTGTGCTTAAAGATGAGATGCAAATCTCCACACATCCTTTTGGAGCCTGCCCCAGAACACGCTACTATAAAGCACGGAATGTCTTGCACGTTTTCAAAATGGGCTTCGATTCAAATGCCGTCACGTGAAATGCTCCGTTTGGTCCTATCTGAACTTTTCTAACCCACATTCGTGTCCGTCAGTGTTGTGTGTGACTCATTACAATATTTAGAGTGCACACGCAATGTCGACTAATAGAAAAATGTTCATTGCAGTAAGTATACTTGCTCATTTTGAACCATTTGAGGTGCTGGTTGAGCGTGAGAGTGAATGTAAACGTTGTTTTTTGCACTAACCTCTTTTTGCGATGCGTTTATAACCTTGAAGCCAACAAATGTGAAAACCTTGTGGCACACACAGTCATCCAGAATGCCACTTTAAAATCTAAATAAATTTATATTTATATGTGAAAATCTTCAGTCGTTTGTTCGGCTGTGCTGCCCTCCAGTGGATGAACATCCAAACAGCAGGACTTACCATGGTGTGTTTGTAAAACCTCACTCAGGCAAACGCTTGAAAGTAGCATAAATTTAATGGTAGGACTGTACATGCTCACTACACTAATATCCGCACAACTACAGATACAGTCAGTAAATACTAAACCTAACTTTAAATACAAAAACGGTTCGACATTAAACATTCAACCAGGCTGGTTTAGGAATGTACTGGAAACTGACTACATCCATGCGAGCAGCTCTGCCTGTGCATTCGATGCTAATAATTAGCATTGATTAGCATAATAATTATAATTAGCATGATAATTCATTGAAACATTTCATATGAAATACGAAACAGGTGTGATATGACGAATATATGATAAGTAACTGCGCAAGTTTAGCATCAGTCCAATTTAACTTTTGGCTTGATTGCGGTGCTAAATGAGGGTCACTTAAGTCAATACAATTCCCTCTGGTGTGTCAAGTTCCACAGAAATCTGTCCAATAGTTGTCTTTTCAGCGGTGGACCAATCAGCTTAAAGATGGGACTTGCTGCTAGCATGGCTAAAAGCTAATGAAATCAAAGATGGTGGAGTTCTGACACAACTGGGACACAGACGGGATGTTTTCACTTCTAAATATTTGCTTTAAATCAAATTTCCACCAAAGCGTCCAGAGCAACTTCTTCTTCCTCACAACAAGACAGACCGTTGACTCAAAAAACTCCTACTCGTATCCCGAGGTAAATCCTGCGGGGACAAGTAGTACTTATACATGAACAAGAGGCCATCGTCGCAGGTCCCTCTCGGTCACAGTTCCAAATCGAGCAGGGCTTCAGACATCATGATGTTCAGAGAGGGAGCCGTCACAGAGCCACGGCCACAGCGAACACGCTGACGACGCAGTACATGGTGCGGTTCTCCCATCTCACCGTGCAGCTCCCTGAAGAGAAGCACAAGTCTCAAATTAATCCATCCATCTCTAGAGAAAGGTTCTGATTCAATTTAGAAATCTCCTCAGAATGTATACAATAATCCGAACATTCAATTTTTTGGTTCTCTGTGAAAAAAAAAGAAATAGAATCACCGTAACCTTTTAATTTGAGCAACTTTGCTCACAAAATATATCTTGTATGTTCAAAAGATATGTTCAGCATTTTTTTCTTATTTGGCTAAAGATATTTAAAATTCTTGATTTCGTTAGAACAACATCACGTCATGACGACAATTGATCAATGTGATCGACAGATACAACTAAAGCAGCGTCTGTTCAGATTCATGGTTTTCCAATAGTTCTTGGTTAAATAAAAATATTTCACAAGATTCTAATTCATCTATTTAGGAAAGGGTCTTGGATGAATACTTGTTTTTGGACTAGATGTCTTCTCTCACACATGTAAACTGGTTTTGGTAAATCCCTCACCATCGGTGGCCGTGTCCCAGTAGCACGAGTTGGCTGTGTGGAGACCGGCGCCGCTCTTCTGCATGATCGTACAGTTCACTGCAAAACATCACAGAGCAGCCACGTTCAAGCTCCACGCGCCGACCCGCCGTCTCGTGATCCTCTCGATGACGGGCGGTAACTTCACCGATGTATTTGAACGGCCGTCCTTGTTTCACCAAGTTAGTGAGAGAGTGCTCGACGACACTGGCCGTCCACTGGTTCACTTTACCCTGGTTATAATCGGATCCTCCAATAACACCTTCAATACACTGAGACAAAAAACAGAGAAGGCATGCACGCTGTCATCGCATCAACGCGTGGATGCATGACACACACACGCACGCACGCACACACACACACAGTCCACTGATGTTTCCGGGAATGAAACGGTACCTCTTTGACTGATGCACTAGCCTCATCAGCGTTGAAGACAACCTGCAGGAACGCAATGGAATGGAAAAACAAGGTGAGGAGAACAGATCCTTCTTCCATTGCAAAAGTCAAACATATTTTATTTGGTTGTCTGTGTGAGAGTGTGTACGCTACGCACGCGCGTGGACCGACTTGAACTTTTGAATTAAAACATTCCAGACTAACGTAATAAGTGATATATACATTTTAGATATGTGCTAAAGTAACAGTCGATTCGACTTGATTCTTGATCTGAATAAATCTGACGACAGAAAGCCACACCCCGATTATAACGTCGTTATCATAGCCAAGGCTAAGCTAGCTAACCGCACTAGCTAAATATTATGTTCGGAGTGTCAGCTGGAGAGCTTTACAACAGTAAAATATATTAAATTCAACGTAAGTGTACCTCTTCTCCAGAATTATAGTCCTCCATCGTTACTGGCAGTGACACCGAAGTTCCGGCTAAATTCCGGCTCTGAGGAAACAACGAGCGCAGACAAGACGCGTCTGTTCGCGCCGACTCTGTCGTCATAGCGCCTCACCGTGGCTGAACGCGAGTACTACCGCATCAAAGAAGCGACACAAGCATACTGAAAAAACAAAAATTAGTGTGTATTTCTCAACAGCCTCTTATATTTGGCAACGTATTCATTTTAGATAATAAAAATAATGTTTTATATCAAAAGCCATGCAGCTTTACCCGGAAACATGAACAAAAGCTGCAGGAATGGAATGCAGAGTAAAGAGAGAAATAAAGGAGGCCATCTGGAATCAGGTCATTTCACTGAGATATTGTGTCTCTTTCATACTACACACGCCTTCCTCTTCTCCAGCCCATTCATTTCAGAGCCATACAAGTACATTGAAAGCAGCTGTCTGGTTCCTCTGGCCATAACAGCAGAAATACACTCTGCCCGTGGATCTGTAGAAGGAGATCCAATCCATAATAGATATAGTATAGTACCAGTGGCAGGAGAGTTTCCCTCTGCCTGTAAAGAGCGCAGCGCTGCGGCTCGGAAATAATGTCCGGATATATTTCATCCAGAACTGGAGACCGAGTTTGAGCGGAGACGCCCGCAGAAATAAGATTATTTGTAAGAATTGCTTGCATCTCTCTCTCCCTCCCTCGCTCTCTTACACACGCACACACGCGCACACACACGCACGCACGCACGCACACGCTCTCTCCCTCTCTCTCCACGCCTCCTCCTGTCGGGAACTCCCTGGCTGTGCCTTCAGTCGGTGCCGAGGCGCGCTGGCACTCTCACGCACGGACTCAGATCCGTGGATCCGTCCCGTCGTGTCCCCCTGCCGGCTCCCCGCCGGTGTCCGCAGCCTCCAGGTAAGACACCGCCGTCCTGCGGGTCACCCAGCAGCGCGTCGCCGCCGCGTTTCCTCTGGCATATGGCACAAACCTGCCGCTGCCGCGCGTCACCGTGTTTATAAGGTTTAATTTATCCGTCTCACTGGATGCGGGGTGGGGGGGTCCTGCATCACGACCACGACCCCGTGGAAGTCGTCACACCTAAGCGGGACCAGACAGTCCGGTGCCCGGATAAAGTTAGGCGCGTTTGGAGGTGCAATGCAGCAAAAAGCGCGTCTTCTCCTGGATTGTGCTGGAGTTGCTTCCTGCACCGTCTCGATCGTAGATCCACCTGAAGTCAGTTCAGGTGAGTGATCAATGTGTTGAGATTCATGAACTTCAGCAGCCCGGCGGACTGGGGAGGCGGGCGGTGCGCCGCATCCCGGAGGCAGCGACGGGTAGAGAAATGGACCGACGGGTCACCTGTTTGGTTCTCAGCACGGTTTCTGAGGCAGCCTGAGGTGGGACCGGAGACAAACTGCCTCAGTGGTCCTGCCTGAGGACAGCAGGACAAGTCAGGACAGACCGGAGGACATGCAGGAAAGGCTGTCTGTGCGGTTCATAGTCCAGTGAAGCATTTATCACACTGCTGGGAGGGAGGAGCAGGCCGGGCTCATCCGTTAGGGTCTTTAAACATGTGGAGAGCATGTTTGTTTGTTTGTTTGTTTGTTTGTTTCTAAATGCAGTTACAGTTTATTACATTGTGTTCAGAATTGGATCACAGGTCAATAATGAGCTCAGATGTAGATTCTGTTGTGAATATTATACTGTACTCCTATCAGAAGTGCTCATCATGGTGACATCATCATGGTGCGTGCTATGCCCTGACGGGGAGTGAGTGGGTTCGAGTTACGCTGGTGTTTGGTGCTGCGGGGGGCGGGGTACACCCCGGATGCTTTGCCACAGGCCTGCTGGAGGGTCTGAGTGTGGAACCCGAGAATGCAATAATCAAGGAAACAAGGAAGCAAGGAAACAAGGAAGCAAGGAATGTTATTGTCATTCCAACAGAGGCATGAAAGGAACGAATGGAATGGTCCCAGTTAGAAGGCGTATAAAAATGACTGAATGATTCAGGCAATGGACGATATTAAAATATATACTTAAATAGGAATTGCATTCAATAAAGAGTCCAACAAGTCAGCAGTCATGATGGCCCTCCTCTGAGTTACCCAATGTTCATAACTCACAGCATCAGGGAAGAAACTGTTCTTGAACCTGGTGGTTCTGGTCCTGATGCTGCGCAACCGTCTTCCAGATGGTGGTGGGGGGGGGGCAAAAGTACATGTGCATGGTGGGAGGGGTCCTTCATGATGCAGGTTGCCTGTTTCCTGCACCTCCTGCTGTAAATGTCACCGATGGTGGGTAGGCTGCTCTCTGAGATCCTCTGGGCAGATTTTACCACCCGCTGAAGGCCTTCCTGTCCTCAGCAGAGCAGCTGCCGTACCTCGGCGTGATGCAGGATGGGAGGGCATGATGGGTAATGTAGTCAGAACAGCACAACCTGCAGCGCCATGCAGGATGGGAGGGCATGATGGGTAATGTAGACAGAACAGCACAACCCGCGGCGCCATGCAGGATGGGAGGGCATGATGGGTAATGTAGTCAGAACAGCACAACCCGCAGCGCCATGCAGGATGGGAGGGCATGATGGGTAATGTAGACAGATAACAATGTATCAACTATCTCTTAAAAAAACAAAAAACAAATCACCTACGACTCACATTAAATACTTATTTTTTTCCATTTGCTAAATGTTTTTTTTTTTTATTTGTACCTGACTGTGTCAATCAGCTCTAAACTCCACCATATTTTTGTAAAGTTCTGAAGTTTTGAACTCAGATTGATGACATCACCCCCCAGGGTCAGACGATGTAGACGGCATGGTGGTTTCATTTTATTTCAGCAGCGAGTGGTTTCCAGACCAGTCAGACAGGGTCGTTACTGGCAGTCACAGAAGCAGCTACAGACAATATTTAGTCAGTTACTCAGTGTTACTCAGACGATCGCGTCTGTCACACGCAAAGTGTTCTTAGCAATGAATGAGCTGTGAATGCGAGCATAGTAGTTGAATAAACTAATGAATAAAATGAACATATAAAGCGTAACATTTTCTATGAAGCCGTAAAGATGCTGCAATATTAACTGCACTCCAAACATGTGTGTGTGTGTGTGTGTTGCAGTGTGTTTTTCTGTGGTGGGCTGTTCCTCTGTGATCCTGCAGAACCAAAAACACTAGATCAGGTCAAAACTGGGTTGATAGTGGAGTCTGTTTTACGTCGAACCTCGCACCGCAACGCTGCCGCCGGCGCTCGTAAATTCAGCGGCCTCAGGTCTACAAAGAAAAAAGGTACGTCTTTGAAGTCTGCTACTGCCAATCAGTCTTTTATTCACACTTCAAGTTGGACAAGTGCTCTCAAATATAGCATTAGACCAACTCAGAGACGTGGAACAGAAAAACTGCTGGATGAATGGTGATGAATACAAATCTGAAGATGGGTAATGGTCTCACTTAGATCCCATTAAAGATCCATGAAGGGGTCTGATATCATGCAAAATGTCTTCTGGATCGGATCCCGAAGGGGGTCAGGAAAAAAATATCACATTTTAACATTGAAAACTGCATTTACAGGATTCAAAAATCAGTTAAAAATAAACTCCCATTCACTTTTACTTTTCATGGTCGATGTATAAAGATGCCAAGAACAATTTAGAACCTTTTGATGACCGTGTGGACGGTGTAAATCTAATTAGGCGCAGAATGAGCTGCTTGGCGGAGGTTTGCGCTCTCGAGTGCTTTTTTTTTTTAGTGTCGTATTGCATTCAATATAAGCTCTATGTAAAACCGTTCGTCTTCAGAGATGTAGGATGACATCTGATCTGTTTCCCACCAGCCTAAAAGGTTTGAAGCCCTTTATCGGCTCTGCACTGATTGATCTCTGCGTTTATATGACAGGCCTGCAATGTGTCAGAGACGTGCATTAAATGAGCGCCTCATTAAGCTTTGCATGATGATATCCAGATGAACTCTGCTGCTGTAACAAAGCTATCTGTGTTTGCATTGAATAACATTTGAGCTGTGTGCTTTTCGTTGTGCGGGGCTTTCCCGGCCTCCCACGCTCTGATTCATGGCTCATCCACGGCTCTCTGGTGTGTGTTTGCGTGCCCGTTTGGTATGCAGCGTATATCCCCGCGCAGCCTCTCAGATGCACTGTCCCCGTGCAATCAGGGTGGCGGTGAAGCAATAAGTGGAAGCCCATCCAAACGCCAATACTGCAGATGTGAGAGAGGAGAAGAAGAAAAATAAACACTCCTCAAAAGCAGAAATGTAATTTGTGCTGTGCTGTGAGGAATGACTCGAGAAACAGATCGCTGTTCCGCGAGCGATTTGTCTGTCGGCTTCTTCTCTGGGCTTTGATGTTGACCCTCTGAGGGACCGTGCGGCCATGTCGGGACGCGCCAACCTGCACATCACACAACGCTGTAACTGTTGTTTCCCAGCAGCAGCATCTCGATCGAGGCGTGTTCTGTGGAGCAGTGTACACAGCTGAGTGTACAGTACATCAAACACACACATTAATTACACCCACTGTTAGCAGGTTATACACATCAAAGCGTGTCAGGATGTATGTTTCCAATTATGTATACATAATAACAGGTTTATTCTAACACGATAGAAATGTGTAAATTCTGTCCAACTTTGCTTCACCGATCGTTCATTAATAATTATGATACTCAGAATGCTAGAATATTACATTCTAGCATTGTCAGTGAGAACATGCTAACGTATGTACTTTTATATCTAACTTGCAGCAAGGTCTCAAATGCATCAGCAGTTTTATCGATGAATTTTAAGGTCCGAATTTTAGACTCTATTTCAATGCTCTCAGAAGGGAAGCGAACAGAGGAAGCAGCTAATTGCAGGATTTTCTGCAGCACCTTTAACAGGCAGTTTGCTCTCCGTGACGAGCCGCTGATTGTCTCTGGCTGAGCTGAAACACGGAGCAGGAGGCCCTTTCTGTCAGAATGGATTGTCCTCAAAATATCGACGGCTCTGTGTCTGTTTCAAGGATGCAGTCGCCTTAAAGCCGGTTTGTGTTTTATTCATGGGGTGCTGAATGCCCACGTTTATTTATGGACTTTCGTTAATGTTATAACCACTCATCGTCACGGCTGTTAGAAAGTGAACTCCCTTGACACACGATAGCCGTTTCCACGGTGAAAACAACTGAAGAGCCTCTTTATCGATTCGTGGGGCTTGATGAACGGGTGCTTTTATTTTGCAGTTCGGCTGAAATGCGTTGAGACGGGATCTTTCTTTCTTTCTTGGTTCCTTGGTCTCTTGTTTCATTGCTCCGTTCCTTCTTTGGATGTTTCGTCACGTAAAACGCTGCCAACCTTCTAACCCTCCTACCAAGACAGGATTTGTGAAGGATTTCCTTGTATACGGTTAAAGTACTGCAGGTTTGACGAACATTAAATATCAAGCTGACATTTTTCCTAACGTTTTTAAGCAACACTTACTTGTTACCGCCACCAAGGAAGGTGTGTTCGTTTGTCTGTCAGGATAACGGAAAAACTGCTGGATGGATCTTGATGAAAAAAAAAATCTGATGATGGGTCTTGGTCTAATTTAGATCCCATCAAACTTTGAGAGCGATCCGGATACCTGTCTGGATACAAATACCAAAAAATCCAGATTTTCTATTTAATTATAGCTTCTGGATCGGACCTAGAATGAGGTCAGGAAAAAATCTGACATTTTAACAATGAACGTGGATTATGGATTCACCTTTGGGCTGGCGAGGTGCAGCACAGGTAGCGACAGCCTCGTCTTCATCGCGCTGCGTAAAAGAAGCAGCAGTCATGAAACAGAAACAGCACAAGGCTCGTTTGAACAATAAATCCATTAGCATCCACGTAGTTTTGAGCTTTTTGCTGTTCAGTTGTTACACTGCTCTGAAGATACACATAAAGAACAAACACTTCTTTAGCCAGCCGCACACTGAAATGTCACGGTGTTGTAAAATGCGTCCGACAAGCGGCCATTAAACACAAAAGGAGAGCCACGCCGGTGAAAGAAGACGAGAGGGGCTGTTTACGTCCCTAACATCGCTCGGCCTGTGAGCACGCATGGCTGGAACTGGGTTAATGAGATCCAGCCGGCATCTGGAAGCCTCTCAGCTCTTGTTCTCTAATAAATACAACACAGGCGTCGTGATAACTGGCTGGAAGGGTGCATTTCACGAACGACCGGCATCACATAACCAGCGTTGTCTTTGGATCGTCTCTTTCTTTTGTCAGAGAAGACAAAAGCGAGAGCGTTGAAGGCTGTTGATTCAGAGTCTGCAATGAATGAGAGGCTGATTACACACCAGTCACATGGTTTTCACTCCCAGTTACTGGCAGGAGCCTCAGCAGCGTCAGACGAAGGACCTGATGGAGGCCTGGCGTGAACTTTGGGCGTTCCCCTTGTTACTTACAAATCCATACAGTCCATGCAGCCATGGGACGAAAGAGAAGAGGTCACGATTCGTCTCTGGTAAAAACAAACATTGAGCTGGGATTGGAGACTGGTGGTGGGGGGCAGAATTACAGACTGATTTAGAATCGGATTTGAATGATTTTATTTTTATTTTAGTTTTTACAGTGCAAGGAAAAATTTAAATGCAACAAAAAGAGAGAAAGATGTAACAAAAATATATATATATATATTCTCATTTGTGTCAAAGAACTATTTTAAGATAAGATGTTTGTCCAATAGCTGATGATTCCACCTGTTACACAAACACATATCAGTTTGCCAGCCGTGACTTTATTCTGACATGACAGTTTACGGTAGAGATTAACTCATCTGCACCGTGAATGCTTCTTGCTAATAGCTTTGCCCTAGAGATTCCAGTGTGGGGCAGAAACTCCTTCATCTGGGTCCAGATGAAATGTTTCTCTAACTCTTGGATTATTTGATTTTGAAATACAGTTCAGAATCTCCACACAGACAGGAATTGAATCACAAGGGCCCAAAAATAAGACAATAACAAATAGCGAGTACGCCATAGTAGTGTTAAATATTAAAAAAATGCTAAAAATAGACTTACATTTTATACAAGATGCTGGAAGGTGAGTCTTTATTATTTACATTCTGCTTTAGAGCAAATTAACATGCAGGCAGTCGTAGTTGAATTTAAACGTATTCAATAATGTGTAGAAGACTAATAAAATGGTTTAATGTTTATTTGAAGGCACCATGTACCATGTTCCCTCCTCCTGCTGGAGGAAGAGAGAAGCTCCGTCGCTCCCTGCTTTAACATGCGACTTCCAGAGGAAGATGTTTTTATTTTTGACTTGACTCTGTTCCTGTGTTTTGGAGGAGCGGCAGCCTTTTCCTGAGCGTGCCCTGCCCTTTCCTGTTAATTAGCAGCTAAAAATGACGGAAGCTGATTATCAGTGCAAAGACAATGAGAAGCAGGGCGATGAGAATGATGCCGGAGGGTTCAGTGAGTGAGCAGAAAAGAGAAGGAGCTGTGCTGGAAGGTGGCGAGAGGCGTTGGATTGGGTTTTTTAATTTAGCTCATTCTGTTGGGATGGGTTTTTTGTTTTTTTTCCCATTTCCTGCTCCGCTGGGCCCTGCGGGGGACTGTGCAGGCCTGATAGGTCATCAGTAGTGATGCTGTCTAGAAGACAGGGCGAGTAATGCACCACAGTTTTAAGGGCAGCGTTTTGATCATGAGTCATGGCTGGGCAGGAATCGCTTTAAACAATGGCGGTGGACAAAATGGTGGAGGAAAGTCCAGCACTCTGAGTCGATGAGCAACCTGAAGAGGGAGGGCAAGAACTAACTGGCGCCAATCTGAGAGACAGCTGGAACCAAAGGAGGGTGGAAGCCAAAGTGCTCCCAGTGCTGATAGGGGTATTAGGGGCTGTGCCCCCCCCCATACTGAGAGGATTCCAGTCATGACGCCCCCCTTTCAGCAGAGGCACATGATGAAAAATATATTCATCATGTGCCTCTGCTGAAAGGGGGGTGTCATTCATTATATTTCAATCATTTACGGGATTGGCGTGTCTCTCCCCTCCCTGTAACATCTGCTTTTCACCCTGATATCAAGGGTGGCCAATTGAAACAGCTAAAAACAACTTCGCCTTCAGAAATAAGTGGTTTATTTCAACCCTAACCCTTTACAAATCCATCATCCTCTACAGTCGGACAGTTTAGAGTGGGGGGGGGGGGGGGGGGGCATTTGACTTCAAGTATACAAAAACAGGGGTGCTTTCCACTCAGGCAAACACCCCGTCTTCTCTCGACTCCTCCAGCTCTCCTCATCTGGAGCTTTGTGTTGATTCCCCCTCGCTGCAAACACACATCCAATCTGAAGCTGTGGATCGCATGCAGGGAGATACGCATGTGAGATGGGACGGATTAGTTGAGACAGGATGGTCTGTGATGAAGATCATCTCGAGGTGAACACAGGAGACCCCGTCAGAGTCTGCAAAGGTCGGGGAGATTCTGAGGGGCTTCTTGCTGCTTTACAAAGAGCACTCTGTGTTGCCGTAATTCGATTGGCCCTCTCTGTGGCTTTCCGCTTTATCTCATCCTCTTATGAAAGCAATCGAGTTTTATGTCTGCTGAGTGTCGCTCCGCTTTGATTGTTGCAGCGTCTGTCATTGTCGGGACGTGTCCCAGAGGAATCGCACCATTTAACAGCCGGGTGTCGGCGTCCGGCTCGATCTGATGTCTTCTTCTTCGGTTTCCTACTTTCACTGAAATCAGTGATGATAATGATGACATGTAAAATCTCATAAAGCAAGTTGGACACCTGGAATGTTTACTTCCTGCTCTGTCGTCAGCACGACAAACCAATTGATTTGTGTGAGTGTGAATGATTGTCTGTCTCTGTGTGGCCCTGCGATGAACTGGCGGCTTGTCCAGGGTGTGCCCCGCCTCTCGCCCGTTGACTGCTGGGACTAGGCTCCAGTAGATCCCGGATTTTGGATTAAGCGGTGAAGAAAATGAATGAATGACAGTTTCATTGTAATAAAGTAAAGTCCTCCATGGCAGCACTGACAAGCAGGATATGTTGATTTGCTGGTTTGGATTTCAAAGTGGATTTATTGACAGTGACATCGAACTCCAGAACATCGACAGACGTGACTGACTATTTGCTCGGCATCTTGTTCCAAGCCGCTACCTATTGAGTAAAGCAGCAGGTAGTCAGAACAATAAAACAAATGAGTCGTCTCATCGTGTTTCCTCATCAAACTATTTACATTTGAGTTTAGACAGCATTGAACAGCACAGCTTAGGCTTCCGGTGAAGGTACTTGGAGGCGGAGGGGGGCATTCCTAAGGTGTCGGGGGCGTTGCCTTGCAACGTTTGACGGCGGAGGCCATTCCTAAGGTGTCGTTGGGTGTCGTTGGCGTCGTCTTGTAACGTCTGACGGCTGCGTTTTGCCCCGCTGTGTCCAGAACACCCGGGTGCTTAATTAGCAGATTGATTTTGGCGCCGCCTGCAGAAAACAGCAGTGAATGTGTGTCAAATTCCACAGTGACAAAATGGCAGTGCCCATCGTGCATGATCCATCCTGCCTTTGAGCAAGCAGAATGTGGCGTGACGGGCGCCTTACCTGCACTGTGCTGAGGATGGCGTGAGTCAGCGGGCGTCCCCGAGCCTCTGTGCTGTCCTGCTGCAGAGCTGGGAAAGACGAACTGTCTTCACTGGTTGTTGACTCAGGACAAACAGAGCGATAGCGGGAATGTGTCCTGTGTGTACTCAGGGAGGGCCGCGTTAACACGCCACGCCTTCGACAACATGCAGTTCAAATTCTGAAAGGCTCTCATAGCCCGGCTGTCATTCGAGCGCTTCAGACAAATATTGCGTCTCTTATTATCGCGGTCACATTGGCATGTGTGAGCAGCACATCTGGAGTGTCATGTGGCACAGCTGCTCGGCGATCCAATCCGTTTTCTTGTAGACGACATGATCACGATCTACAGTCACTTATCGGCGTTGCAGCCTATCCCAGCTGGCCACGGGAGAGGCGGGGTACAGCCCAGATGTGTCACCAGGTCATCGCAGGGTCATTAAAAAAAAAAGGACAAGCAGCCACTCACACCTACGGACAATTCGGAGGGATCAATTCATGTAAGCTGCAGGTTTTTGGAGGTGGGAGGAAACCGGAGAACGTGGGGAGAACTCACAAAAGACACGGAGGGAACATACAAACGCCATCCAGACACGAATGGAACCTGTGACTGTGTGCCACACACTGCGCCACCGCGTACGCACTAACTTGTGCACCAACAATCGGTCGTCGTCTTTATTAAAACTAACTGGAAGTTACTCAGCCTAATGTTGGTCTCGCAGTAAATTCATTCCGGGGGTTTGAATTCATCTGTTTTAGTTTGTGCTGCTGCTCCTCAGAGAAACATCCTCGTCTTTACGTGAACCGCTTCCATGCATTCGTGCTCCCAAGAGGATGAACACAACTGACTTTGGTGACACTTTCCTGTGGTTCCTCCATGAGTTGCCAGCAGATGGGTTTCCTTCCCTTACGATGAAGTGCGACGCTTTCACAACTGCATTAGCGTGCAATTAAAACGGCAATCATATCCGCTCCATTGGATGCGCTCGTATTCGTTTAATCCTCTATTCATCCGGCTCGTCTCATAAGAGACCCGGAGCTCTTTTTCATCAGACACGTATGTACAAAAAAATTAACATTTTAAACATGGACACACACACAGATACATTATCCCATTTTAGAAAATGATTACATGTGTGCTTGAGGCTCATTCCGTTGATATGCAGCATGAATAAGAGGCACCTACAAAGACACAGTTACATTGAATACACGCCATTGAGGCAACAGTTGTTTGCTGCGTAGTATCTGATCGTATATTGCCAATATACGACCAAATACCTGCAAGACTGCTGGCATTCCTATCAGCCTCGGGTGTGCATTGTCTTTAGCTCTAAGCAACCTGCTATCAGTGTCAGAAAGAGCCGTTAAACCTATTAAAATAACATCATCGCAGAGCTGTTAGCCGTTCAGTGCTTTAACGCGAGTAAATGACACGTTGACGTCTCCCATCCTGAAGGCCCCTTCATTGGCTGCGGCTCAGCCTGAAATAATCACTGGTGTCATTTGCCTTCGGTGGCGAATGAATCAAAGATGATGTCTACCGGATCATTAGTGCTAATTCACTTAAAGTGAATTGGAGAGGATGAGGATGGAAGAGAAGGACCGGAGGAGGCTGGGTGTGGGGGCTTACGTATGTCTGATGTCATTCACACTCACTCACGCTCAGAATTCTGTCCCTTGTCTGTCCCTGCGCCTCATACAACCCTGTTTCTATTAGTATCTGAGCCTCGGGATTGAGTTTATTCATATTGTGGACAGAGATATTTTTGCAATCTTGCAGTTGCAAATGAGATTATTCACAGCAGTTTACTCTCGTTGGATGCTGTGACTAGATTGAGCGCCGCGATACGCAGCTGTAACCTCGGGAGGACATAACATGACATATTAATCAGCTGAACCGTGCGCGTGCGCATGTGTGTGGCATTCAAATCACATCAGTGAACTTCCACAACACTGCTTTGAGTGACGTTTCCCTGCTCCACGGCGTCCCCTGTGGATCATTTATCCGAATCTAAGTGGCCACAGCTGCTGATAAAGTCAACGTGCAACCCTTCCGTGCACGGAAGGGTCGATCAGGACTCAAGGGCAGCTCCGTTATTTTATTTTGCTTGTTTGACCTCCTCTAGGTTTCCCACGGGCGACTTTGAGGACCAGAGTTCAGACTATGCCAGCGCTAAAATCATTCGCAGAACTTTACAGGAGAAGAAAGTAAGAGCATCATGTAGCGCTTCCCGACTTCCTACCTGGACTGAGTTTTTTGGGGGGCCAAGTGTCGACTAAAGGGAGCAATGGAGCAGGCCAATGAGGATCTGAATCTCTCCTTCCTCCTGGAACACGAACGAGACCTCATCCTGAAGGTGCTGCAGAAAGATGAGAAGCTGAGGAAACGAGAGGAGAAGAGGATACGGTAAGAACCTCAGTATCCTCCGAAGTGACGTTCACCCCACCTTTTTTGTTTTTGTAGCATACCTTGACGTTCTCCTCATCCTGTCAAACAGGAGGTTGAAGAATGAGCTGCTGGAGATTAAACGGAGGGGTTCCCATCGGCCACAGGAGGTGGGGGAGCGACAGTGCACCCGCTGCCTGAAGGCTCTGGGCATGATCTTCGACCGCGGCGATCTCTGCAGCGAGTGTCACCTGCGGGTCTGCAACACCTGCCGCGTCAAGCCTCCCAACGCATTCCGCTGGAAGTGTAATGTGTGTTCCAAAATCTCGTAAGTGACAGCAGACATGCCTGTTGAGACGATGATATGAGATCAGATCAGATCAGATCAGATCAGATGCGATGAGATCAGATCAGATCAGATCAGATGCGATGAGATCAGATCAGATCAGATGCGATGAGATCAGATCAGATCAGATGAGAGGAGAGGAGAGGAGAGGAGAGGAGAGGAGAGGAGAGGAGAGGAGATGTGATGTGATGTGATGTGATGTGATGTGATGAGATGAGATGAGATGAGATGAGATGCAATCAGATCAGTTCAGATCAGAGGAGAGGCGAGGAGAGGAGATGAGATGAGAGGAGATGAGAGGAGATGAGATGCGACTTGTCTAAAGCACCCAGCTTTACTCGGTAACACCCCGAACCCGATGCCGACGCGTTCATCTCTCAGTTATACGTACGGCTGATGCTCAGGTCTGTCCGACCTCCAACAGCCATGCAGCGAATCATTTGTGACGCTGGTTGGTGGTTCAGTCGATTCCAGATTGATCATGGGTTTGACCTTTACAACTGACGTATCTGACGGGTGACATTTCTCGTGTGTCACAATTACAACAGTAATAATTAACACCTTTACCAGAAGTAGGCTCTACGACAATGTTTGATCTGCTGTCATTCGGCCTGTAGGCTATGCAGTCCAACACGCTTCGCTCCTGAAGTCGAGCTTTTCCTCTTGGCTTTGGCACAAGATGCAACATTTCTTTAAAGATTTTATTTATTCAGCTCCAGTCTTCTCTTGACTTACCTTCATGAAGTTTATTCTCCTAATATAGATTTTGATTTCAGGTTGTGGGGGGGTTGTGTCTTTCTGCAGAGAAGCTGCACACTGAACTTTCACGCAATAATTATATGTATAATGGAGATACCGACTTCTCCACCGCCGCTGGCTTGAAAATTCGACTGCAGTCATAAAGTAGAACTTTTCTCAACTCTTGCTGAGGCAACGCAAATGTTTTTTGCTCTCTCCACCTACACATGTAACCCAGAGCCAAAACTAACTTACCAGAAATTCTACAACTGAAACACAAGCAGACAAAGCAGGAGAAAAAGAGGTTGAACAGAACTGCTGTAAAACTTGTAAAAGGTGTTGCAGAAATCAAAATATAAAATATCCACTCTTAGATAAATATTCTCCTTCTTTGTTTTAGGGGGAAAAAAGCTAATGTTTAATAAAACTGCAATTTATCTAGTAACGGCACTATTTATTGTTTTGAGTCATGTTTATTAAAACATATTTGTGTGCCTGACTACAAAAAAAATGGTTGATAAATCCAAATATTATTACGCAAGACAAAGTAAATGTCCATACAGTATTTGCAAAACTTGAGAATTTCTTTTTGTATTTTTTTATCCAAAGAATCAATACATAAATAAATCTAAAAGGTGCTGATCAATCCTTTTCATAAAGCAGCACCACGTCTTGTTCGTTGATGACATTTCTTTGTTCGCTGACCTGGTTAACACGGCCAGTGTTCTGATTCCAGTAAATAGTGGCTGTCCTGTTTGCAGCGAGTTGAAGGTGGTAACAGGAGAATGGTTCCAGGAGGAGCGGTCCAAGCGCTTTGAACAGGGCGCGCCGTGCACCGACATGATCAAACAGACAATCCTGAGTAGTCCAATCGGTGAGTTCCACGGGCACAAGCAGACCAGAACGCACAGGCGGAAACAAGATGCTCATTTTATGATGCTTTCTAACGCAAGTTTCAGACGAAAAGGAAACAAAATCTACAGAAAACCTGCCAGCCGCCCTCGAATCAGAGACACCCGACACCCCGAGATCCAACAAGAGTGCAATCCTCAGCGCTATGGATGGCGCCAGGAGGAAAGGGTCAGTAGCACCTGTGGGGCGTAAATATATTATGCATATATATATATATATATATTTCTAGTTTTGAAAGGGGCTTGTCACTGTGTGTGTTTAGAAGGATGAAGATGGGTAAAAAAGGCATCCGACTCAACCTGAAGCCAGAGAACAAAGTTGACGTCGTCAGCATCAAATCCAGTTCAGATGGAGACGCTCAGAGTGTGAGAAGCGCTCGCTCGGCTCCGAGCCCGGCTTCAAGCAGGTGTCCATCCACACCAGTGCACATCCCACTACGACCAGTTCACCCGCACGAACTCACAAGTAACGTTTTTAGTATCTGGAGGATGAAAACTCGCCACGTCTGCTCATTATGATGAAAGCAGTTTTACAGACATCAATGTTACTTAAAAAAAAATTCTAATTCTAATTATTAGATCTTTTTTTCCGCAAAGATTATACAATACTGTAGTCCTAAAAAAAACAAAAAAACTCTTATTTACACTTTATAAAACATTGAAGAAGACGCTCCGTTGTTTGGCTTTAGATAACGGAACAGAAACATCTGTAACGGCAGCATCCGTGTGTCGTTCCGTGTTTTACCTGCGTTGAGCAGTGCTTTGTTCTCACCTTTTCTGTTACACGGCGATTGATCTCTGCCTCAGCTCGGCAGGTAAGCAGGCCTCGTGTCGCCTCGGTTTTTGGGTTGAGTTTCATCTTCTTTGCCTTAGCTGCTAGAAATGCAACGCTTGAGGCCAAAGCGGCACTTTATCCACAATTCCTGTCTTTGAATGGAAAGTCGCACAGTTTGAGCACTTTGACAAACGGATCCTTGAAGGTCGAATCTGAAGGAACAATCTGTGGTTGCTTCCTTCCTGGCGGCTTCACTGACATGTGCCGCCCTCCACCCACAGGAGAGCTCTGTTCAGAGCCCCCCCCCTGAATGTTGAGCTGACTTTTATCCACCAATCAGAAATGTCTCTTGAACTATTCTTTGCCGATTCACCTGGCAGCCATTGATTTTACGCAGCATTATGGAACTTTGTCTGACAATAGCTAGAAATAAATGGAAGGTCTTCTATTGGTCAAAATGCTGCGAAGGGAGCTAAGTACGACATGGGAAGACATGAGGTCTGAATAATGGCTCGGGTGTTGAACACTTGCTGACTGGTTTCTTTCTGGTTTTCAGGGGCAGTGCATTTGAGGGGATGGATCGCAACAACCTGGGTTCCCAAAGTCCAGAATCAGGCTCCAGTCACAGCAACAACCGGAGGGTCAGGGTCAGCAACCGGTGCACAATAACAAGTTCACGTAGCGACGCACCAGGAGGTTAAAGCGGAAGCAGCAGGATGAGCGCGCCAGCGGCTTTTTATTTCACCTCTTAGGACGACTGTGGCACGAATCGATGAGAATCTATGCGCATGTATCCATGTCGGGAAGTCGTTTCCAACAGCTTGGGTGTGTTTTTTTTGTTTGCTGACAGCCTGACGGAGCAGAGAGCGTCGCCAGTTTACACTCGCCTGACAGCGAGAAGAAGGATCCCAGGGTGCATTCTGGAACTCCAACCATTTGCGTGTCCAAAGCCTCGGGATCATCAGGTACCGACCCACAAGTCCCGCTGTCGTGTCACCGTGTCACAGTTTCCAGATGTCTTAAAGGTGACGTTAGGCAGTTTATGTCCTCATAAAGGTCAGAACGATCTCATTGTCTTCCAGCTGGGAGCAAACGAAGGCACAGACTACACTGTTATCTTCCGTCATCGTCTGCTGCTCGTCTTCATCGGATGAACTTGCCTTCGTCCAAAGCATAAACTCCTTTGCCGTCGTCCTTTAATCCCGTCCACAGATCGGTGTCCAAAAATATCGCAATGTCAGGAGCTGCTTTGTGATGCTGCGAGAAACAAACTGACATCAAATTATTATTAACAAGTAACAAATTATTTTGTTTAGGGAGGTTTAGCACCCCTCATATTATAAAATATCAAAACAAATTGATGCAAATTAATTAGATTTTCAGGGATTTTAAATTAATTAAATTGCCGGCATGAAACTTTAACAAGTTTTTAGATGGAAAATAAATATTTTATATTCAGGTGTGTGTGCCGCTTATTTAGGATTAATGAGGGAATAAATTATTTTTAAATTGCATAAAGTCAGTGAAGACTTTAGGTTCCATCTTGCTTTAATCTTCTCAGGGATTATTCTCCAGATGAGCCAACAAACGGACATTTTTCTTCATCATAGTAGGAGGAACATGAATTATTGCGTCTTTACACATCTACTTTTGGACGTCCAGCACCGGCTCCCAGTGCTTACTCGTTGCGTGATGAATCTAACCACGTCAGCTGAAAACATGAGACGTTAGTCATCCACAGACTCGATATGCTGACTCACAAAGCTAGACTCATTACCAATAACAGCTTTTAAGCTCTACCTTTCGTGCTCTTAATTGTTTGTGAATAGTTTGAAAAGATCCCAAAAGGCAAGCTGAAAGAATGAAAGGCACGCTTTATGATGTAAAACAGAAATTCAGGCAGTAAGAAAGAACTGGCAGGCGACAAAAACAAAAGAACCCGGCTGCAGAAAATCCCAAAAGATAGACGGCGTGATCATTCGTTTTATTGCACTGGTTACCTTCCAGTCATTCATTTCATCAGAAGCCTGTCTGAAACCTCTTTTGCTCTCCTCCCTCCCTGCAGCAGATTACAGTCGCTCAGAGATGGACCTGTCAGCTCCCGGATCGGAAGCCAGTGACGACGCCTTCAGCCTCAGAAGCCGCTCAGTCCCCGGGTTCAACGAAGCAGTAAGTGGGACAATCCCTTCGGTTTCATCCTTGCTCTCTGATCACATCTGATTTTTGCAGCAAAGTCTTTACAGGCTACACCCAATGCGAAATCAGATCGAGAGTGTTTTGTTTTTCCATTCCAGATCTCTTGAATCGGTATACTTACTTTGTCCAGAATAGAGCTATAGATGGCCGTGAAAGTGTCAGACATGAGGTGGTGGAGGAGCTTATAGTCCTTATTGGACTGCTTTGTATCTTTGCTTTCTGACATGTATAATTTATTTCAACCCACTCATTCATGCTCAGACGTTTACTGCAAACCATCTGCGTGAAAAGTACCCTCTGACCCGACTTGCCAGCTTAAATTTACAGAAGTTGGCTGCATCCACCCGCACAGAGCTGCTGTGCACGGTGCCATCTCCCCTTTGAGTAAACCTGCTCATGCTGTCATCCGCAGGAGTTCTCTGATGAGGATGTGAACGAGGACATCGACGCCCTGATGTCAGCCCACAGAAAGGCCGTCAACCGAAACCTTAACAAAGCAGTTTCAGCGGTAAACACAAATGCACCGCAACACGTGCTGGAAGCCCACACTGTGACCGGGTTTTACTGCAGAGCAGGAGAAACAGTAAAATATAAAAATTATGTTACACTGGAGGAGCAAATGATGGCTATCTGAAAACATCAACACCAAAACGATCTGCCTGGTTTAGTTCGATATGGCTGTTGTTGTTTTTTTTGTTTTTTTTAGCAAAGCAAAGTACAAAGTGTGACAGAAAATCCAGATATTCAATTGGCCTAGTGTGTGTGTGTGTGTGTGTGTGTTTTTGATAACTGCAGCGGTAAACTAACACGAGAGACGGTCCTGCCATTTCACATCATATGACTAACAGCCGTCAGAGCCCGCGTGAATGGAGGCGATGAGGAGCGTCGTGCTGCTCGTCGATTCGAGCTCTAATATATTCTGCCTGCAGTTAAATGAGTCTCTCCACAAAGGGCTCTGCGTGGATAATCAAAGCGCCGCTGAAGTTGTCTTAGTGCAGTTTATTTAATCACACAGAATGAGAGACAGCGCCTGTTTGTGTGTCCCAGCTGAAAGATTAGGCGGGGGGGGGGGGGGGGATTCTAATCCAGTTGCTTTGACATTTCAATGCAAACCTCACATGGGGCTAGGTTGGTGCATATTTACACTGAAGGGAACACAGTTTAAAAGGTCTTGCTATAATCGGTTACAAAGTGAACGAGCCCAAATTCAGATCTGATAATATAAGATTGTGTTCTTGGGTGGCACAGCTAGAACATAACTCGTGTTTAAAGAGTAGTCGGTGTGTGTTATTCTAGCAGTAGCGCTCCTCCTCACGGACTGTGGATGGAGGCCCACTCTTCAGTCAGAGTCCTGCTGGTTCTGAGCTCAGCTGATCAGAACCGGGGTCCAGCAGACAGATTCTTCTAGCGATATAATGCTTGTAGCCAGACACACGATTGTGGAATAGTGTGTCCCTCCAGTGTTTAGTGTGTCCCTCCAGTGTTTAATGTGTCCCTCCAGTGTTTAGTGTGTCCCTCCAGTGTTTAATGTGTCCCTCCAGTGTTTAGTGTGTCCCTCCAGTGTTTAATGTGTCCCTCCAGTGTTTAGTGTGTCCCTCCAGTGTTTAATGTGTCCCTCCAGTGTTTAGTGTGTCCCTCCAGTGTTTAGTGTGTCCCTTCAGTGTTTAGTGTGTCCCTCCAGTGTTTAATAAATGATCCATGTGATCCGTGCTGTATGTTAAAATGATTTCACAGACATAAACACAGAGGAAGTAAATTGCATTATTTACTCGGTCTGTTGATGCTGATTTCACAACTGATTCCAGATGAGTTGTGAACTCTATGGGTTCTCTGATAATCACCATGGTAACAGTGTGTAATGTGGTCTCTGCAGCTTCTCCTCGGGGAGGCTGGGAATCTGTTCTCAGGGTCTGCCTCTGTCACTAATGCATCAAAGAGTTCAGACCGTTCTTCTCTTTCTCATTCCTCTTTCTGTCTCTAAAACGAATCACCCGCCAGTCTTCCACTCCTGCCTCTGAGAGAAGGTGGGGGTACCTAAACATCCCTGACTCGGATGCTGAGACTGTAAGCCTCTTCCTTCCACGTTCATGCATGTTCACCTCTGATTTGAGAGCAGCGGCGTTGCACCAGGGTGCAGGTGTTGCATGTACTTTCAATAATGTGCATTTGTTTTTCAGTAAACTTGTATATTTTCATAATGCTTGTGCTCAGTTGTGTTTATGCGCTATACTTCCTTTAATGAGGCAGTAGCTATATCTATTTATAATAGCTCAAAGCTCCTCTCATTAGACTCGCCGCATATCCCATTTGCTCCCTGCAGGAAACAAGTGAGCTCTGTTTTCCAGCAGAAGGAGCACGACGTGGCTGAATCCTGGCATCTCTCTTAACTTACTCTCTAGCCAGCAGTCATTTTTTAACGTGAATTACTGCATTTATATCTCATCCGAAGCTACAGTAATCAGGTTTGACTTCTTTCGAGAAACTCTCTCAAAGGTACTTTTCCTCTTTGATTTGTACTTTCTTTCTTTTCTTTTTTTACTTGCAACTGGATGAACAAATGTACAATATGAGGAAGCAAACCGGTCTGCATGCTGACTAGCGTGTCTGTTCAGTTTAATATTGTTGGTCCTGGAATAAGTCGTGTTGTCTTCGGTCTGCATGGATTTTCTCTGGGTGCCCCCCCCCCCCCAACTGCGCAACATACACAGAAACAAGGTTATTTGAAAGTCAGGAGAACATTAAATATATTAGGAGCCCAAGTCTACATGGTATCAGTAACCCTTCCAAACCTTGTCACTTACTTCTATTTTACCTCCATTTTTTGTAGTCTATTTTTACTTTCTAATCTAGATGCAGTCATGCAGATATTACTTCAGTATTTTCTAAACATTATTCATTCAGGCAACGTTTTTAAGGGCAGTGGTGTCAGTCCAGCAGACCACACAAGTGGAATGAATATTACATAGAATCACAAATGTTATTCTATTCACGTTCTTAAAGGGCTACAGATTCCGCCCTTATTGCATTGTTACTTTGTAATGCTGTTGAGATGGTTTTCACCCATGTCCGTTTGTTTCTTGGCCGTTCTTACAGCAGGATTATACGAAAACTCCTGAATGGATTTCTATGAAACTTGGTGGGATGTCGTTTGTTTATGTCTCTGGGAAGAATGCATGGATCTTAAAGCAAGAAATAGTTTTTAAGGGGGTCAGTATCTTGTGTGCACTTTGGATCTGGATCCATCCGGGTTACATATGTTTACATTGGGGTAGTCTGGTTTAGTTGGAGGCATGTCTGAATGCCATTCTTGCGTTGCGCTGCTTTCCACTTTCTTTGTTTCCCTCATCTTTGACCTTCCCTCATATTCGCCTCTCAATCTTCTGTCTTTGCCCAACAGAGTAGTATAAACAGCATGATGAGCATGTACAGCGAGACTGGTGACTATGGCAACGCCAGGGTGAGCGGCGAGATCCTGTTGAACACCAGCTACAGTTACAAAACTGGAGCGCTCAATGTGTTGGTGAAGGAGTGTCACAACCTGGCAACCGGAGATGAGAGGAAGCATCGCACAGATGCGTATGAGTGCACACACACACACACACACACACACACACACACACACACACACACACACACACACGCACACTCACACACACTGTTATGTCTCTTTATTACCGCCGCCAAGGAGGGTATGTTTTGGACGGTGTCTGGATCTTGATCTGAAGATGGGTCTTAGTCTAATTTAAATCCCATTATATTTTGAGAGCGATCCAGATACCAGTCTGGTTATATATAAAAAAATCCAGATGTTCCCATTTACTTTTAATTGATGCTTTTCTTGTAAAATATGCATTCAATTCACGCACCAAATATCACAGTCATAAAAGGGTCCGATATGAACTATCATGAAAAATGTCTTCTGGATCTGATCCAGAATGAGGACATTTTAACTTTGAAAACTCCATTTACGGATTTACGGATTCAAAAATCAGTTAAAAATACAAATCAACTCTGATTCACTCTTACTTTTCATGGTTGGTGTATAAAGATACCAAGAACAGTTTAGAACCTTTTGATGATGATCCAGATCACCATGTGGACAGTGTAGATCCAATTAGGAGCGCAATGAGCTGCTTGGTGGAGGTCTGTGCTCTCTAGTTTTGGTTCAGGATTATTTTAAGATAATCATTCAAACTTAATGAGGAACAACTTGATATTTCCATACGACACAAACTACCTAACAAATGTAAAATATATCCGTTGAGTGTAGTTTCAGCCCGACTGTCTCTTCGTCTCCTTCCTCACAGATATGTGAAGACTTACCTGATGCCAGACACCTCGCGACAGAGCAAGAGGAAGACGAGCATCAAGCTCAACACCATCAACCCGGTGTTCAATGAGAATCTGAGGGTGAGCGGATTGGACCTGATCTACACTTATTGATGAAGGATTCTCCTTAACTCTTCCTGTGCTGTCTTTCGCAGTATGTGATCGGCCACTCGCAGCTGGAGACGCGAACCCTGCAGGTCTCTGTGTGGCACAGCGATAGGTTTGGGCACAACAGCTTCCTGGGAGAGGTGGAGCTGACCTTTGACTCCTGGGAGCTTGATTCCGAGATAGAGGACTGGTACGCTCTGCAGCCCAAGGTCAATTTATGTCTTCCATTGTGCAATCTCCTTCTATGCTAGACAAACTTGCACAAAGACAAAATACGTTGTGATTGATGCTTGTGCAGATGGAAGGCAGCATCAATGCCACGATGCAGTATAAAGGAGAACTGACTGTTGTGTTGAAGTACATCCCTGCTGAGAAGAACCTCATGCTGCCTATGGATCAAGTACAAGGTGCATTCATAGCTGGGATGACAGTTAAACTGTCAAATACATTGATTGGATAATTACATTAAGAGCATATTATCCCTGCCTCACTGTCTGAGAGGATTATATACTCAGTACCAGCTTGTATCAGCTCTTTATTATAAGTTACAGGATTTTTATACTGAGCGTTATTTTCAAACCCAAGACTCCGCATGCTCACAGCCAAACCACTCCAAAATTATATACTCTAGAAGTTCTGTTATTTTGTAATTATTTTTATGACATATTTAAGATAATATAAATCTTTTTGATCACTGCTACAATTTGGAACAGAGTTTTTGTTTGTTCAAACAAACTTGGAATATTTACACATCCTGAACTAATGAGTACCGTGAAGTACATATATCCACCAACATTGTTCATATTTATTCATTATTAATAATGGCTTCTGATTTATTATAATAGCGATAGTATTATATAATTCTTCATTAAGCCTGATAACATTTTTAAAAGTAGTTTTACCTGTTTTCTTGTGAATCATTCTATTTAATTTTTCTGTATTTTGGGTCTGTGTAAAGTAACCCTGACTCACCAGACTCCTTGGGTGTGTTAGCTACAGACCAGACAGTTGAATACGGTTTACTTTTACTTTCTTCAGGTTGGGGGTTACACATTTTATTTTATTTTATTACCATTGCATACATACACTGAGCGAGTACTTCACAAGACACCCGTTTACTCCTGTCCATAGCTTGTGGTTTTGCTTTTGTTAGCTTTTCAAACCTGAACCTCGGATTGAATTCGTTATTCCTTCTCTGTCGGCTTCCTTCCACCCGCAGTGAAGAAAAGCTTCCTGAAAGGGAAGAAGACGAGCAACTTCACAATACCAAAGGGGGGCATGGTTGAGCTCCTCATCAAAGGAGCCAAAAATCTTACTGCCATCAAATCTGGAGGCACTTCTGATCCATTTGTGAAAGGGTGAGAGGCTTTGAAGGGCAGGTTGGGAAGTTTTTACTTGGTGGCATCTTTAAAGATGACATATAATGTATTGCCACCACTGGGATACCAGCATGTCTTTGATTGGTCACACCTGAGCAAGCCACGACTAGCAGCTCGATTACATACATTGAAATGTCGAGTGTCTGTCTGTCTCTGGGACAAAGACGCGAGTGGGACCGTACAGCTGCAACACCCTGTACTCTTTCCAACAGTTACCTTCTCCCCGACACCAACAAGTCGACCAAGCACAAGACAGTCGTGGAGCGGCGCACCGTGAACCCACAGTGGAACCACACCTTCACCTACTGCGGCCTGCAACCTGGAGACCTCAACAACGTCTGCCTGGAGCTCACGGTGTGGGACAAAGAAACCCTGGCCAGCAACGTCTTTCTGGGAGGAGTCCGGCTCGGGGCTGGAACAGGTCGCGTTTCTTTCTCTAATAAGAGCTAAGATTTTACTCAGGATTTCGAATAAGGTCGTAAAACGCTTTTAAATGTGTTTTATTTAATGGAACTTCATGTTCGGAATTTCCTCTTGCGGGACTAATAAAATAATATTTTATTTTATGTTAATCCAAAAGTGTGTATGTGAAAGGCCTCAATCCAAAAAGTGAAATACTCTGAATATTCTTCAGAAGATCCATTGATTATTTATTATTATTGATAATAAATTAATGTATTTGGTTTAGACATTATGCCATAGATACATAGATTTAAATAGATTAATACAACTATATTGTATGATGCTGTACAATATTACCAATTAGAAAGACAAACTAATACATTTGCATTTAAAACGTTCTAATATCTTAATGTCCTATATGACACCAGAATAATCTGGAAAATGCTAATTAAATGTTAAATACATTTTGGAAAATATCTTCTGTCTGAGAGTTGGATGAGTAGATTGATGCCTCTCCCTTATTCATGCCTCCTTTGTAGCTACAGACAGCAACCAATTATTTTATCTTAGCTTGGAAAAACACTAGCCTGGTTCTAGTTCTAATCTAATACATCAGAATTAACTTTGGCATTAGTATTTTATCTGAAACATGCTCTCAGTAAAGAGCAAATTAAATCAACTGTTCATGTTTTTTGTCTCTTTTCGCCTTAAGGCAGAAGCTATGGGAACGAAGTGGACTGGATGGACTCGTATGGGGAGGAGCAGCGAGTCTGGCAACAAATGATCGAAAACCCAGAAGCCCCTCACGAGTGCACGCTGATGCTGAGATCCAGCATGCACAAGTTCAGCACATGAGTGGGACTGAAGCACAGACTACCCAGTTCTTTACCCCTGATCAGATCCCTTTTCCTGCCTCACACACTCATCTACATCTGCACCCTGCCCTGCAGAGCGTCTAGTCCCGACCAAGCCCTGCTGTTTACTGCTGTATAAGAAAAACTACTGTTATACGTAACGTACTTAACCTTACCAAACAAGCACACAGTGCGACTCCTGATGTTGCCATTCTTGTCCGTGTGATTCGTGTACCAGAGTCAAATCTGCATGTAGTTAAAACTGACAAATTCCATTTATTAGATAGAATGTTAGATTACAAGTACAGTCAAACATCCTGTCTAAGAGGAGCATTTCAGAGGTGGACAGTTCTTGTAAGTACGATGTCTCAGGTTGGTTGAAACTTTGTGATCAATGTGGAAGGATGATCCCATTTTATAATCAATGTGTACTTCATTTATCACTCGACAGTAGTCTGATTATATTTTATTTCATTTAAACATCTTCATGAGCAAAATATTATCAAAGCATTATTAAAAAAATAAGACAGTGAAAAAAAGTAACAGAGTATTAGATCCTCGTGGAGAAAACCAAAATGAGATATTTGGAGTGTAATGTGTTAAGTTTAAAAAAAAATTGAAACGAGATCTAATATTAAAAGAATAAAGACAGTATATTGTGCAAAAACACCCTTTATTTTTCTAATATTCTTCTATGTCCTTTCTCATAGTAGTAGGTTTATGGTTACAGCAAAATTGCGATGAAATTATGTTTGTTGATGAAATAATCGATCATACATATTCTTCAGAAATAAACTTGGAGAAACAGGAGCACTTGAACATGGTTATTCCACCTCTGGTTGTCACCAAAAAAAATGGGTAGATTACATGATTTAGATTAGCTTTGATGTAAATTAACATTGCACTGCATCAGTGTGATAGAAAGCGCATGGTTTTAGATAAAGGAGGGGTAGAGGAACAAAAGAAGGTCGTGTAAAACCCCGACAAATGAAATGACATCACTTCAACTTGATGAGAAAATGTGTGATGTGTGAAAAGCATTCCCAGGTACCCCGAGGTGAGGGAGTGAGTCAGCACTGGGGATAGGTGCCTTCGGTGAGGGTGAGGGGGGGGGGACTCTGGGATCTACCATCCTGGGATGAGTCAGACAAACCGTTAAATCCTGCACAGTCATCTTTCACGGTGGACGCCAGTTTAAACCATGTTCTGAAAGTAAGCGAGTAAAGCGGGTTCACACTGCACATTTACAATAATAATATGAATAATACATGGTGTTTTACTGTGTGGCATACCTTAGATGAGAGGCTTGTGCAATACCTGACTATTAAATTGATGTATAGCATGTAGTGTCTCTGTTGTGTCTCGTTTCCTACCATCAAGCTTGATGTATTCAAAACCTCTTTTGTCCCAGATCTGTATGTGTTACAGGAATATTTTGAAATAAACATGAGTTTCCATAGCCTGACTCGCCGCTGTTAATTGGATAATGCTTTCTATGTTAAACCGATTTCATGATGGATGAAGTACTTTTCATAACTATCTGTAATTACCTGTTTCCCTCCCCAAGGCCCTCCACTCCACAAAATGTAATTAAAACCATTTAACACCAATCACATAACCTTCTTGGTTGGTGACAAGGTTGTTTCCAATAAATGTCTTAAACAGCTGTACGTTTTAAGAAATATTAATATTTTTTCTCTGACATGGACGATAAAAAGAATAACCCCACAAATTCAAATTAACACACAATATCTCATTTATTTCCTGCAGCAATAGGATTCCTGTTAGAAAAAAACGGGACACGGCAAAGCGTTGTCGATGAATATTCATGACATTTGTCAGGGTGGATCAAAGGTCAAGACTGAGAAGATTAAGGCAGGCTGAGACCGAGACTGAGGCAGATTCAGGTTCTTATGCACATCCGCCATCATTTTTCATCAATGCTGCAGCCATTTTTAAAATAATCTGCTGATAAAATGAAAAATAACAAGCCAATCAAAAATAAGAATAAATCCTGACCTGACCTGCAACTGATCACCTCACCTTTAGATCTGGCACAGATCTAAAAAAATCCACACAAATACTATTCCAGAGTGTCCGAATACATCATTAATAGAGAAGTGAGACATAAATATCAGAAAGGTGAAGAGTGCTCCAGTTCATACAGAAAAAATACTTTTTATACGAAACAGATAAACATTTCTGCATTGACATGTCAATAATAATAATAATGACAAGACACAGGAATCAAAATGTTTATAACATACTGTATGACCCATTCCAAATCTTGCTTCAGATCAGCGCCATGACTGGCATCTTGATCTCTGATGACACACACACACGTTTGCATTCACACCTTTGGGATACAGGACTAAATGAGTTCAGGTAGGAGTGTGTGATGTGGCTAGAATCAGAAGATCTGAGTCGGTGCTGCCTGCAGGGACTGAGGAGTAAACGGATCAATGATTTTCTGTGAGTCCAGGCTTTTATGACTGGCAGGTCTGGCCCGCCTCCTGCTGCAGAAGCATCTCTTCTTTGCGGAGGGGGAGGCTGTCGATGGTGGTGAATAACTCAGCTGCCGTGATGGGGAACGGATACCGCTGCTTGTCTGTGCCCTGCTTGTCAACCAGCACCATTTGGAAAGACCTTTGTGGAATCTGAAGCTGTAACCTAGAGAGAACACAAGTGTATTAATGAGCTGAACCGTGCGTGTGTGTGTGTGTGTGTGTGTGTGTGTGTGTGTGTGTGTGTGTGTGTCTGTCTGTACCCTAGGTGCAGGGCCAGTCTTGGGGACAGTAGTTTGTGTCGAATTCGGCCAATTTGTGCTGGGAAAGTCCCAACCAGCTCGATTACCGTCACATGCCTCAGGTCTAGTCCACACTGAGCGTGCTGTTCCCATAAAGGAGAAAGGTGCAGAGAAAGCGTGCTCAATAACCGCCGCGGTGTCGATTCGACTCAGGCAAACAGAAAACAGCACTGTCTACAGCACAGCTGATAAATATTGCACTTCTGCAAGGATCATTTTCACAGCGAGTGCTTCTCAACCATTTAAACTCACTATCTGAAATAATACAGCTCTTTTTTTCTTTTTCTTTTTTGAACTTCAACGCTGATTAATTTTGCATAATTCCAGAAATCCATTGCGTAATCAAACACTGAACCCAAACAACTGGAAAACAGTCTCCAGGCTATGTCGAAAACAAATTCCTGGAACAAATAGTCATCAGCGTTTCTGCAACTTCCATCAGCATAAAAGAAGAAATGGACATGACTGCGCACAATCCATGCAATACTTAAGAAGACCATCAGGTCTCCTTTACGAGTATATTACAAGTACAAGTATATTTTGAATCGCGTCTTTATCTTCAACAAAAATATAATTTTCCAGAATTGTGGATGTGGATTTTTTTCTTTTTACATCTAGACATACTTTATCTTTTACAGGCATACGTGATGCATTTGAATAAATCTGCATCATCTGAGTCTTCAGGGCCTTTTTAACGCTCTGACAGGTGACTGCATATTTTTGACATCTAAATTTAAAAAGTCGTTGAGACCAATTTGTAATCAGAGTGTGGCATGTTGAGGGGTTTAAGTGTGCTAAATGAGGCGCTTGGTACTTAAGCTGTCCCATAAACTGTGATTTCATGTCCAGATGAGTTTTCAGTATAATGCTTATAGCTCCTGAAGAAAAACAGTTTAAGTTTATTTCTTATTATCATTTAACTTGCTTCAAGCTTCACGAAGGCATAGATGTGTGAACCTTTACACACAAAGGCGTTTAACGACAGCTCTGATGAAAGAGTTTCTGACAAGCCAAGGAAACAGCCTTCAAAAGGTCAGCGCCAGTGTTATTTATTTATCGTCTTACCATTTTATATTCATCTGAGCAGCTACAGATGAATCAAACGCCCCGCAGGGCCTTCCTCTCACACGTTCTCCCGCCTCACCTGTAAGTTGGTCATCTGGAAGCGGTAATTGTGATTGGCAGCGGTCGGGGCCGAGATAATGAGGAGCCGCCGTTTCTCATAGAACTGGTCCAGCAGCGCAGCAGCTGTGCGCACTCCCACGTTGACGTTCATGGCTGCAGCAGCATTATGGACGATTGGATTGCATGATAAAAACAATGGATTACAGTGAGATGCGTCGTGATGCGATTCATTTGGAATTAAATACGTTTCTTCTGCACCGTTTAGTTCATTCAACGCGGCATGGAGAGTCATTTGCTACTAGAAACGCTGCTTCTCCTACACATATTTAATGGAGGGTGTCCAGTATTGCTGATGAATAACAAAGAGGGCGATTTGTTCCTCTGCTGAGCTTCGCACATGGAGCCAACTTCAGCACAGGGGCAAAACCTGCCCAACCCTGTTGTGGTTTTGCCCCTGTCGCCTGTCGCCTGTCTCACACGACAGTCCCATGGGCGTATTTAAATATTAGTATAATCATGCAAACAATACTCACTAACAACAGGAACGGTACATAGCCCCACCAAGGCCCAACAGTCACGTTTATTTAAAATAAGCACTCATTTAAATTCCCAAAAAATGATGTGGTAAACGGACTGTTCTTATATCGCACTGCTCTAGTCTGACGACGACGCAAACATTCACACGAGCATTCATACAGCGACGCTGGCAGGCACCATCTGCTGTTGTTTTTCACTCACACACCAGTGGAACAGCCACTGGGAGCAATTTGGGGTTCTTGCACACGGATATTTGGACATTTGGACTGCAGGGCTGGGGATCAAACCCCCGACCATCTGACAGGTAGACGAGCACATGACCACTGAGCCACAGCCGCCCTGATTAGACTAAAACATTAGTCTCCATCCAGAACTACTCCGAAATGTTATATCGTGCGTCCAACCTTCCACCACACACCGTGAACATGCGTCAAACTGGTTTACTGTGATTCTGCTAAAAGACAAACAATGAAAATAATGAAAATATGTGCACATTCCAAGGATCTATCACAGATGTCACCTACCAAGAATCAGAAAAGGAAAGGTCATCAGCAATAATAACAACCATTAAAATCTCGTAGTAACTCTATGTTCCTATCACCTGGGATATAAAGCCCCGTAATAAATAAACCATGTGTGTGTGTGTGTGTGTGCAGTACATACGTGCACAGACTGTGTCCGTGCCGGACCAGGTGAGTCCGTACTGACACACTCTGGCAGCGCTGCCCTGCAGGTCGTAGCCACCGGTGCATTTAAAATCACAAGAGGCCCCGTAGTTATCGCCGTCGCCGTCACACTTCATATAACCGTTGTCTGGGGCAAACAGCGGGTGGCAGCGGCGCACTGCAGGGAGAGAGAGGGAGAGAGAGAGAGAGCTTTACTGGTTGGAAACAACCCAGAAATAAAGTTCTGCTGGAAACTTCGACCGACACAGATGTCCGAGGCTCACCTCGCACTCTGACGGCGAAGCGGCAGGAGCCTTTATTGCCGGCTCGGTCAAACACGGCGTAGGACATTTTGTGGAGCCCCTCAGCAAAGTGTGACTTGGAAGGTTTCCCCTTTAGAATGACGCTGAAAAAGACAAGCTCTTATTCAACCTCTCGCTGTGGTCTCTGTGCAGAGCGGGACATCAAAGCATAGCGGGAGGACGTCTTCAAAGGACGGTGGAGACGGGACTGACTCTGTAAGGATGCCGTCTGCTGTGTCTACTCCCTCAGGTGTGTCCCAGGTCACCTTCGCCGTCAGCTTTCCGGGCTCTGCCCACTTGTCCTTCGGCGTAGGACACTTGATTTTTGGAGGATCGATGTCTCCAGAAAGAGAAAGAAATCCCATTAGAGCATCCATTTTTTAAATTCATCTACCACCTACATATCCCACCAATAGACTCCATTATTGTTCTTGCTTTCCTGGGTTCCCTGACCATTCAAGCCTTTGATATGATCCCCCGAGTGGAGGCCTCACAGCTCCTCACGAGGAGCAGGGGCAGGTCGTTTTTAACTCCAGCTGCAACGGTTTGATAAATGTTTGTAACTTTCTGATGATGGGCGGCAGATTGCAGCGTGTATTTCTATGTTTGTCCAAAAAACAATCACAAAAACATGTGTTATAGGGAGTACACTAAGAACTCTTCAGGCTCCGGTAATCTGTGAAGGAAGGAGACAACAACACACACACACACACACACACACACAGACTTACCAACGCAGGTGGGGGCTGCAGCGCTCCAAGCCTGGGTGTGCTGGCACGTTGATATCTTCTGTCCCTTCACGCTGAATCCCAGGGAGCAGAAAGACTCGCAGCGAGAGTTGAAGTAGGATCCGTCCGAACACTTGTAGCCGCCGTTGGCAGGCATGTGTAGCTTGGGACAGCGGATCTCTGCAGAAGGATTGTTTGCTTTGAGTTCCAGAATGACGTCCCTTCATGCATCTGTTTAATAAAACACCGCGCGCTGATGGCTGGGCTTTACTAATGTGCATAAAACACACACCCAGCCTTTTGCTACAGACGCCACATCCTTCACGGGGTCATAATGATCAGTGTCGGAGACCGTATGGGTTAAAGATCCTGCGGCGGCGTCTGTGGCGAACTCACCCGCCCCTTTAAACTGATCAATGACTGCCACGTTTGGCTGAGGGGGGGAACCGATACAAACAATAACTCCTTTGATCTGAGCAATGATCAAATGCAGAAACTGAAGAAGAATGAAGTAGCCCCTGGTAGCCAGGCGTTCGCTCCACCTTTGAGTGTGGTTAGCATCTATATAGGTTATATATATATATATATAGAGTTATTAGGTTTTCACATAGGTTTTGAATGACGTTTCAATGGAATGCTCATTTGTGTTCGCTCACATTGCCTTTTTTATTAAAAAAAAAGATACTCTGATGATCTGAAACATTTAAGTGTGGCAAAACAAATACACCCCATATATGGTCGAGCCCCTTTATGGGTTTTATTTGTGTGTGTGTGTTTGTGCTCTCACCTCGGCAGGCGTAGTTGGAGGACCAGTGCCTGCTGGCCATGCACACCACTTCTGAGCTCACTGCCTCGTAGCCCTGCTTGCAGCGGATCTTGCAGCGGGTCCCCATCACGTTCTTGTAGTGCTCTCCTCTGGGTGTGCGACAGCTCACATCGCCATGCTTCACCTTAATGGGCGCACACCATGGCGTCCCTGCAACAGGAGGGAAGATAGATGAGCTGGCATTTTCTTCACAGCGATAAGGCAATTCAATATAAGAAGAATGCGTGTGGGTAATTTAATGATAAGCACTTACCCGGAGACGATAAAAGCTAAGAGAGACGTCCTTCTGAAGTGTTAAAGTGTGAAAACCCAGCCATCATCTGAGCTCAGACAGATGCGGTGGATTTCGCTTTACCTTATCTGTGACATTCCGGAATCCAGCAAAGGCAAAGAAGATGTTTGGCTCGAGGGAAAGATAGATATCGACGTGTAGAGAGAGAGAGAGAGCACTTACGAGTGTGAGTGTGTGTAATAAACTGAGGAAATGTCCTCACAGATAAAGGTGTGTGCACAGAGTGCAGCTTTTCATCGATACACCGCTGACTTTCAGGATCAGATCTTCCCCATCGAGCTTTATTCTGTCTAAAATATATTGACTGCATGAATTTACCACAGATGGTCCGGCCTCAGAACAGCGGTTCTCAAAGTGGGGTACTTAAGGGATGCTCAGAGGACCTCAGCAAATATACTTTATCTTCATTACAATTACGTTTGTTCATCCGTGACAGATTGCAAGGGTCCCTTATCAACAAAGCAAATTAACACATTTACAAAAAAGCTAAATATTCTGCTCAGAACTCTCAGTGAACTGTTTTGTCTTCAGCTTTTCTCCTTCCATGATGGATAAACTCTACAAAATTGGGTTTTAATACATTAAAAAAATTACCTATTTGATGACAAGTTTAAGGGCCACAATGTTTTATTCCAGTAGGCCAACAGGAAAATCTAAATCTGCTTTTGATTTCCTGGATCAGGACACACACTGTGGTCCAACATGCACAGACTTGGAGGGAAGAATACGCACCGGGCTCATTTCCAGTTGGAATAAAAAAGAGTATTCATCACACAGCAAGCCTCCCTTTCTCCCACTCTCTTACTGTATGTGTGTGTGTATTGGCAAAGTTTCCACAGCCACTAAAGAGAAAATAAATATATTTAAGTTTTTACACAAGGGGAGAGTTTAGTTTGGCCCGGACAATAATGTTCCATGTCTGCCTGACCCCAAATTTAAAGCTGGAAGCTGCTTCGACATAACTGAGTCCGTTAACTGAGCTAACTGCGGTTAAGTCGTGTCTATTTAAAGACACAGAGAAATACACAAATGTATTTTTTCTACTACTGCTTGAAGTGAAAAAATATTTAGTTAACATTTTTTTGTTCCATTTCAAACATGCAATTACAATATTTTTAACATAAATAAATTTATATTACCATATATATATATATCATCTTTGCACTGATTCAATGGAGTACATGTCAAGTAGGATTATCAAATGATCACGTTCATTTTACTTGCAGATCGGAATTGGATTTGGAGCTGACTGAGATTATGATTAATCAGGTGAGAGTGATTAAAGCACAGGCTGGAGGAGCTGATTTCTCCCTTTCTCTGCCGTTTCTCACATCGGCCAGGCTCCATATTGCCGTGTGCTATTATGCCACGGCCACTTTTGAGCAATCCAATCAAATCTGATGAATTTTACTTGTGTGATTGTAGAAGTCGTCTCCTCTACAGGAACTCGGTGCATGCTCTAGAAGCTGCTGAGCTGTGTAACAATTCTGGACTAACGTATTTACTTTGAATTCCTAATTCCTAAACTGAAACGTGAGTCGGTTTTCATAATGCATGTAATGTGTGCATTGGTGGCGTGAACACCCAGCATGTGGTCACCTTGGTTTCTATGAGAGTACCACTCGTCGTCGTCACCGTAGGCATACTGCCCTGAGCCTGGGGATGAAAGACAAGAAGAAAAAGCAACTAAAAGGACTAGAAGAGCTGCATCCAGGATGTTAGGCAACGTCTGAAAGCGTTGTCCTGGCTTGAACTTTTTTATTGCCAATCAGCACCAAGAAAAGGCTTAAAGGTATTGCTTAACAGTTCATTTGAACCAGACTTCTCTTGGAAGAAATAAAACTATTTTGAAAGTATCTGTTCCAAAATAGTTTGCATTGATTATACTTACCATCTATGGCCAACGTTAACAGTAAACAGATCACCTCAGACAGAGCAAAAGATATATCCAAATATGACGCAGGAGCAGCCCCCCCCCCCCCAAGAAAAATGAATTATTGACAGCAGAGCTGGTGGACACAGCTGAGTGACACGGGCAAAAGTCAAACGTGAGGGGAATTGTAATGAGGAAGGAATATTTCTTTGGAAAAAGGATGAAGGGTTGGGGGGGGGGGGGCAAGTTCAGATTGAGTAAAAATACAGACACACACAACACAAACCCTGAGGCTTCAACATTCAGATCAGAAAGCAGGAATTCCATAGTGTAAGATTTAGCTGTCTATTAGGAAAACTTCTTAATTCACAGATCTGCCAGCTACATTATTAGATTCAGCAGAGTCATCAGCCGCCGCCGTCGCCGCCGCCACACACGTCTGGAGTCCATCGGAACGACGTCTCTTGCTTTTGCCCAGGGAAGAAACCATTCGACCGACATCTCAAAAACACTTTCTGACAGACTAATGATCACAGATCAATCGCTATGATAAACTGGTCAAGCGAACTTCATTCACCTGTCATTATTGATTGAAATGTCAACATAAAAATAGAAGCTTTTGTGTAAATTAGCTTTAAAATTCAAAAAGATCTTTTCTCTCCAGGCCTGAAATGAAGACTCTCCTCATATGGTAGCTAATTAGAAGCAGAGAAGCAAGCTAATTAAAGAAGGGGAGCAGAAAAGAATTTCGTTTCTTTATTAGCCCAGTTCAAAACACCACATTTACATAATTCCTGTTGGGGCGCTAATGATTTATGCCCTATTTAAACTCTATACCAAATCATCCGCTGCTGGTTTCTTCATCACGTCAGCAGTGCGTGAGCATGGGGAACAAACTCCCACGGATTGTTTTAAAAATCAGGTACAAATAAATGAAGTGATGCACCCTGAGCTTTTCCTAATATGTTGCATACATACGTATTGCATGCTTATTATTACTGTTTGAGGCTAGCATGTATAATGGGGCAGTTTTACAGTCTTTTTTATAGGGTAATTATCATAACAGCTATTTGTTGTTCTTGATATTTATGAATGCTTTTTTTTTTATAATTCTTTTCCAATCTATTGCTGGCTGGTTTGTGTCATTCATGAACTGATTATGTGTTTTCAGTAAAGGCTCAGTAGCTCCTTTTCAGTTTCACAGGATGAAAAGCAACCAGATAACTAAGAGGATGTAAAAGAAATGGTGTTTGTGGCAGAACAAGTGGTTTCGGTTGTGCCTGGATTCTGGCGTTTATTGCTCCCTGTCTTTATGCTGTTGTGTGTGTTCACGCTGCGTTATGTGGATGCATCAGATCCAATTATAAAAGAAAATGTCTTGCAAAGATGTAATTAGTCATCGGCATCGACCCTTATGAAACAAAGAAAGGTGTTGGGATAACACACTGGCTGCGATCACAAAATGGCAATCCAGTGGATTGGGTGTCTAGTTTGACCTTTACTCTCTGCACCTGACGAGTATTGACGATCCCTGGTACGACGGTGGATCTCATCCTCTGCTCATGGGTTAGGGTCAGAAGCCCCCAGTAATCTCCTTCTGCTATATTTTAACTCTCCTGGTTGCGGGTCCACACATAAATTGTCACAATGTTGCTCTCTGTTTATGTAGATGCCGATTGGCCTCTGATACCACCTCCAGTGCCACAAATGATTCCCCCATTACACGCTTGTGTACATTAATACTGAATAGGCAAGTAGCAATCCAGCCTTGAACAGGTATGTGAAAGAAGCTGTTTTCTGCATGGCTGTTTGCGAACCCACATACATTGTGACACACGTTGTCAGCCAGCATCTTTAATCAGTTAGAAGCAGCGCTTCAGAACATATCAGTTCCTCCGGCCTTCTGCTTCCGCTCTCCGGGATAGCTCATTAAGGAATATTTGCTGTAAAGTGATGCTCCTTCTTCTGGCAGAGACACATGTGAGCATTTATTATAGCGACTGCTCTCCAGTGACATTGCCTGCTGGCATTTCCCCCAATTTACTCCCTGTGTGTGGGTGCATCTGTTCCTGACTCACATCAGCACAAGATCCATCACGCAACATGTGATCAGGCTTTTGAATTCCTTTGTCAACTATTCCAACTTCAAGTAATTAAGAAGAATAAAGTAAATCGCCATTGTGGGATAAATAAAATGGATTGTTCTTTTTTCCTTCTTGAATAAAGAGCAACATTGATTCCAATTTTAAATACAAAAAAAGAGCCCAAAAGGTGGAACATCATGTTCTTTCATAAACCCCCCCACATCTCAGATGTGACTCTGAGCATGCTCACTCTGAACCTGAAATGGGGTCAAGTCACCAGCAGTACGGTACAAACATAAACACACCCCTGTAACATAAACTCCTCACACAGACACACACACACACACACACACACACACACACACACGAGAACAGCCCAGAGTCCTCACTGTCAGCCTGACAACCCGTTTTTACTCTATCAGTGTAAATATGATGTGCGTCTTGCATTCATGTTGCAGCTTGTATCATACAGCGGCGGTGAGACGCTCGACCCCCCCCTAATGGCACGCGGCCACCCCCACGCAGGCGAGCTCCTCTCTGCAGCTCTGAGGAGCTGGAATGTCTTTTGATGCTTCAATTCAGTGTTTAATGCTGCAGCTAACCAATACTTATTATCACTATCAGCATAACCTCTACTATTGGGATTATGTTTTGTCTGAGTGTTGGTCTGTCTGTCTGTCTGTCTGTCTGTTAGCAGGATTACACACAAAAGCCTCGGAAGAGGTTGGTGCTCTGAGTGCCGACCAGTTCTGGATTAATTTATCATTTTCTTTTTCGAGATTAATCATTTAGCCTATAAATGATGAAAAACATCCGTCACGTTTCACCAGAGGACATTGATGTCGTCTAATATACTGTATGTTTTATTCAACAAAGTCCAGAAAATAAGAACAAATAGCGGGACAACGAACGGATTCATTTTCTGCACTCACTCAGCAGGTCAGCAGCCAGCAGTTGTCCGTGTCCGGTTTACTCCCCAGGACAGGAAAGTGCTGTGAAAACTCTCAGAGAGTCTTTTGTGCTACTTTGATTCAATTTGTTGATGAATAATTAGTTTTAAATAAAGTAGAAGTCAGAGAAAAATACATTTATGAGTCCTTGCAGGGCTTTCATTAGTTCCACAGACAGAGCTCCGTGCAGGAAAACGACCCCCAGATACACACTGTACCCCCCCACGCTTTCCTCCCCCTCCACGTAAACACCACGGCTTCACTACAGGAACGAGATCAGCCCCCAGTAAAACGCCAGATCCTCCCCACTCTACCCAGTGACAGCCCAGGCTGACCCCCACCAGCATGAAGAGGAGTTACAGGATTATTCAATCCCTCTGGTCTCAACAGGGTTAATGACGTCACAAAGGTCACCCGGGGGGGGGGGCCTTTCTCGGCGCCTACCTTCATAGCCGGAGCAGAGGCAGAGCTGTGCGCACAGGAGCACCAGCGGCCACGCGTCCATCCTGAGGCGGACGCTCTTCAGCGTGTGAGAGGAAGCTTGTAGGAAAACCTCCAGCGCATTCCTGCGTTTCCAAAGACCCGCCTCTTGCTCCAGAAACGAGGGAGGATTCTCCTGACACGCAGCCCGAGCCAGGGAGGAGATCAGGCGCAGCAGGAGGCACGTCAACCCACGGATTATATGATGGATTATGATGGCAGAATTGACCCGATAATTCCCAGACCTACTGTACTGTATATTGACCTAATGTATTGTAATTTGCAGGCTTACATTTGGTTTGTGTTCACTTTGTGTGCACCTCGGGGAATTTTCCACAGTTTGCGTTGGCAGTTAAAGTCCTTGCTGTTGATCCAGCTAAGTGTGAACAGCAGGGCTCCCCAAACTACGGCCCGCGGGCCGGATCCGGCCCATTTCCACATTTGGCCTGGCCCCCTGAACAATACCAGAGACCCAAAATAAAATGTACTTATTTTCCTTTCCATACAACATGAGTAGCCTCCCTTTTATTTTTAGTGATGGACACATACGGCCAGAAAGTTAATGTTCCAATGTTCTGTAATATCAACTTATTACATAGTAATTACTTTGTAATAACAGGGCAGGTTTCCTCAGGGCATGGTTGGCAGCATTGTTGAGGGGGGCAAAATGGCCCTGGTATCGAGTGAGACGGAGCAGGGGCAACAGGGTACACCCAGGGCACACCTGAGCGGAGTGGAGTGGACCAGTGGTCCAGTTCACTCTGCCCAGGTAAGGCCCTGGGCCTACCCTGTCACCCCCACTCCACCCCCACTCCCACAGTTGGATGTGAACCCAGCTCCTCCGGCTGTGAGTCGGTAACCCTACCGACCACGCCACCGTATAGGTGAGGAAGCTCGAGGTATTACTAAAGTCGTACCTGTCAAATAATAAGTTGATATCTCAGACCACAGCGTGTTGTTGTGTTGCTCTGTTGTTGTGTTGTTATGTTGTGCTTTTTCCTTTTGTGTTATGTGGAGTGGGCGTGTCTCAGACCAGGTGACGTCGTACTGGATTCAAAACCAGTGCCTCTGGTCTAAAGTCAACAATGCTACTGTGTATTTATCCTAATGTCTGATGGGGCAACATCTAGGTGGTGTAGTGGGTAGTGCACTTGACTCCCTGCTAGAAGATCCTGGGTTCGAAACCAAGGCGTGCAGCGTTCAGGTTTTTTACAATAATTTGAGGTTTGTCGTTTGGTCCTCCGCAGCTGTATTGGATCAGCTGATTGATCCAGTCGTTCTTTGCCTTTGTGATAACGCTGGAGAGAGACTGAGTTTGGGTGTGAGAGGCATTGCGTGTGTGACACTCGATTCATGTCACTGTGTGTAGTTGTGATGGTGAGATGAAGCCTAAACTACAGCCTGCCTCCGCATTCGGCCCCTAAATGTTTAGGCACCCCTGCCATCATCACACTTTTCCTGTACAAACTGACCTCCATCAGAGAAGGGAAAAGTGATGTGGCCCTCACAGGAAAAAGTTTGGGGACCCCTGGTGAACAGTGTCCTGGCACCAAACAGGCAAATAGCTTGGAGAAACATTCAGGCATTTCTGATAGAGAATATATAATCTGAACATGGAACTGATTGACAGATAATTTTGAGATACCAAAGTGCTTTTTTTAAACAATATATTAAATTGTATGGAGGCAAAAAAAAAAAGAAAAGATTGTTAGAATTATAAAAACATCTACATTTATACATCTATGAAGACCAAAATCAATGCTATAATTTATACTTGACTTTATTTGACGCTACTGGATCCCAAGGCACAAGTTCATGTGTTGGCAGAGACTTTATATATATATATATATATATATATATATATATAAACATTCTCAGAAAAAGACATTATGAAACTTTAAGAGATTTTATTTTAAATTTCACCTCAGTGTTACACCAAGTGGAAAATACTTGCTTGCAAAAGCAGACACACACATCCAGTGTATCTGCTGAGAGATGCACAATTCCTGGAAAAGTTCACGAGTGCTCAAATTTGCTGCTTCCTACCCCGGAGTGCTGAAAATCTAGACCACAAGCAGGAAGCCTGAAGAGGCTAAGAAAACTAAACAGACTCTTTATTTAAGACCAGGCAGAATGCGGGTTTTATTGCACAGCTCTGCTTTATCAAAGTTTGTCCATTTCACAACGAGCTGTTATAAGTGACCTCTCTCCAGATTCTACTGAAAGGCCGAGTCGACGCCTCAGAGACAAACTCCTCCATATCGTCTGTTAAAATGTGTCTTTGAATAAACATAAACATTAAACATTGAATCTACAATGATTTTAATATCCTTTAGTGTAATGGCTGCTTTATATTACAAGCTTTGCCAGATAATATCCAACTCAGCACAACATCCATGTTGTTTAAATTATAAAAGGGAAATACCTGTGTGTGGTAAAAGTATGGGCCGTTATTAGTAGAGGTTCTAGCTACAGGGTTCCTTACGGAGGACAGACCATACCACATTTTGTGCAGATCAGTTATGTTTTATTTTTACCGATCTTTTTAACTCATCACTGATCCAGCACAAGGTACCGAGACTGTGGAAGGAGTCTATTGTCGTGCCCGTGGCCAAGATCAAACACCCTAAAGAGCTCAATGACCTTAGGCCGGTAGCTCTCACCTCAATAGTGATGAAAAGCCTAGAGCGATTGGTCAAAGACATTTTGACCAACCAGGTTCAGGGCCTGCTCGACCCAATGCAATTTTCATATCGGGCTAATAGAGGGGTGGATGATGCTACTGCCTCCTTGCTTAATTACCTGTACAAGCATCTTGAGGGCACTAAAACTCATGCAAGGCTTTTATTTGTAGATTTCTCGTCAGCTTTTAACACAATTCAACCACACATTTTAGCTCGTAAACTACTGTCCACTTTTAATCTAGATGCAGGTTTAGTAAAATGGGTACTTGACTTTTTAACATGTAGACCCCAGTCAGTTAGGGCTAATGGTGCTCTATCCCAGAAGCGGCTGTCGTCCACAGGCTCGCCCCAGGGGTGTGTCCTGTCCCCATTATTATTTATTTTATACACAAATGACTGCCGGAGCAACCATAAAGATAGGCATCTTTTAAAATTTGCAGACGACACTGTTTTAATCAGTCTGCTCCAGGATGGTGAAGTCGAGCATGGGCCAGTCGTGGATGACTTTGTGGAGTGGTGCGACAACCACTTCCTCAAGTTGAACATTAACAAAACTAAAGACATGGCTATCGACTTCAGGAAAATATCAAACTCAACTGTACCAACTGTACCAACTGCAATCAAGGGCTCTCTGGTCGAGTCATACAAGTACCTGGGAACTGTGATCGATTATAAGCTGAAGCATGACCAAAACTCTTCTGCAATCTGCAAAAAGGGTCTGCGGAGACTCCACTTTCTGCGCAGACTGAACACTTTTAATGTGGACAAAACTTTGATGGTCTTATTTTATAAATCTTTTATCGAGTCCATTTTAACCTTCTGTATAATTTCCTGGTATGGAAATCTCACAGTGCAAAACAAAAACAGTTTGTCCAGCATTGTGAAGGTAGCGAGTAAAATCATTGGCTCACAGCAGCTTTCCTTGGCTGAAATCTTTGACCGGCAGGTGTTGCGGAAGGCACGGTCGATTCTGTCCACCTCGGATCACCCTCTCTTGGAGGAGTTTTCTCTCCTACGCTCTGGGCGGAGATACAAGCTTCCCAGGATAAAGAGCAATAGATTTAAATTTTCATTTGTCCCAAGTGCAATAAATGTTCTTAACCTGCACTAACCTTCACTTGTCTGCACTGCTCAGCAGCACTTTATTCATTAGGGCCTCCATCCCAGAGATAGGACAGATTTATTTATCTTTTTTTTAAGGTTGTTTTTATTGTTGTTTTACTTTACATGTTCCATGTCGTCCTGTGGCATTGTTGTTGTTGTTGTGACCTCTGCTGCAAAGCAAATTTCCCCTTGTGGGACAATAAAGCTCTGAACTGAACTGAACTGAACTGAACACTATAATCCTTTTTTTTTTTTGCAGTCTATATAAAATGATGGGGTTGCAATTGGTGAAAGACTTTGGTGACAAATATGGTGCACCTTTAAATTTAGACAAAATAAATAAATAGAGTGGTTTGAACCATATTTATAAACCTCCTCTCAGGCAGCCAGCGGGATTGAGCAAAGCAAGAAATTGGTGCAACGCTGCGCTCTAGAGGAGAGACATTCAGATTACAATGTTACACCGACGGAAATGATATGGTCTCTAAAATAATGACTTATTATAATATTAATTCATTGTCTTTAATTTCTTGTCCGTTGTTGGGAATAAATCAGATAACAGCAGAATCAGATTCTGGATATATGGGGACCTCGATCTTACTCTATCTCATCCGGATCGGATCCAGAACGGAATATTTAATTTTTACATTGAAAACTCCATTTACAGACTCAAAACTCAACTCTGATTCACTTTTACTAGTTGGTGCTGTAAAGGTACTTACAGCAAAAGCAGATCCTGCCGCAAGGATATTTACTAATGCGACTAGAATTTTTGCAACAGATTTAATATAAATATAATAAAAAAAACTAGTTTCACCAGAGCAGGGATCCAAAATAAGCACAGTATGAAAGAATTTTCTAAGGGGCCCCTTAGAGCTCTATGCCGAGCAACGCTCCTGAATTCAGTCCAAGCTAAATGGACAAAATAAAACGTCGGTGCGCCGTTTTTGAAGGGACTTCTAGTTTTGGTCCTTGAACGCAGCACAGCTGAGCGTGGTGCGTTACGCGTGGCGCTGACGGTGCAGGGAAGGTTCCGGTCCGGCTGCGATGGCTGTCAGGCTGTTGTTTGTTAGAGAGGCGGTCTCCAACTGGTGCAAAACTCTTCAGAACAGTCGCCCGAGATGCTTTAGGTGAGCTAATTATTTAAATCTAATTATTCATAATAAGAACGGTGATAACTGAGTGTTCCGTCTGTCCGTGGCGCAGCGCAGCTGCTGCGTCGTCCCCTCCGGTGGCTTTCAAAGGTCGCAGCTTTCTCACGCTGAAAGATTTCGGCTCAGCGGAAATCCAGAGGCTGTTGTGGGTTTCGGGGGATCTAAAACACCGGATCAAACATGAAAAGCAGGTCCCGAACATTTTGGTCCAACACTTCACTAGAGTTGTTATTGATTTTCCGTCCTCGGTTTCACCGCCTTGCCTTTACGCTTTCCCGTTCCAGTATCTTCCTCTTCTGCAAGGAAAGTCAATCGCTATGATATTCGAGAAGAAGAGCACCAGAACAAGAATGTCCACAGAGACAGGTGTGCGTGTGCGTGTGTGTGCGTGTGTGCGCGTGTGTTTTATCCTAAATATTCCTATGCGTAACGGCTTGTTGCATGTTTAGCGTATGCCACAAAGGCGCCTTTACGCACACGCACTGCGGGCTAATCTGATGCTATTCATCCGTCCAGTGGCGTGAAAGTCTTTGTGAATACAGATACGATGGAGTTGCTGCAGAGCGACGTTCAGAATCTAAACCGTTCCGGTGCTTTTCACCGCTACTGTCTATCAATGAAGTCAAATATGGATCTCTGTATTCCACAATTGTGAGTATTAATAAAAAAAAATAATAATTACAACAATTCCGATCAGAACGCATTTCATGATTGCAGCACTTGAATTAGTTTTGTGCTAAATATGTCTATTGCCCAACATGTTTTATTTAGTGATGCCGATAGGTGGCAGTCACGCGGCTCCTTAAATCGTGAGATGTTAAACGTGTAGCAGATCCCCTGATAAATTTCTCAGGCGACGTCTTTTACCGGTGAAGCTGAAGTCGCTTGGGTGAATATTGCAGGTTTTGCTTTGCTGGGTGGACACCCCTGTTTCCTCAACCCTCGGGACATCCACCTGGGAGGGAGTGAGAGTGTCTCAGACACAGCTCGGTGAGCCTTTTTTTTTAATGTGGGCCCAGTTGCAAACCTTCTCTGATCTCCTCATCTTCATCACAGGGTTCTCTCAGGACTCTGCGATATCATCCTGGCACGAGTGCACAGCCAGTCCACACTGGACATGCTGGCTAAGGAGGCCTCCATCCCCATCATTAATGGCCTTTCTGACCTCTACCACCCAATCCAGATTCTAGCTGATTTCCTCACCTTACAGGTAGAGCAGCTCCCCGGCGGGCTCAAATCTTCCCACTGTAAAAGATAATGAAACGTGGAGTACCGGGCGGACTCCTCTCCCTTGCAGGAGCACTATGGGTCACTTCGGGGATTGACGGTGAGCTGGATTGGAGATGGCTGCAACGTGCTCCACTCCTTCATGACGAGTGCTGCCAAATTAGGAGTCCACCTGAGGATCGCGACGCCGAAGGTTTGACGCTGGTCAACGTGCATCCGATGTCTCCGTTTGTGCGCCCGTCCATATTCTCTAGATAATATTCTAGTTCACGCAGCCGCGGTTGTTTTATCCTTTCCAGCTGCGTCACATGAAAGATGCTGTTCAAAGTTTAATCTGAATTAACAGGGGTACGAGCCGGAGCAGAGCGTTGTTCAAGAAGCACAGAGACTCGCCGAAGAGGTGAGGTCTTCTTCAGTTGCTCTCATTAGAAACAGGGAATCATTGATTCAGTGTACCGTACTTTGTCTCAGCACGGGACCCAGCTTGTTCTGACCCATGACCCGATGGAGGCCGCCCACGGCGCCAACGTCTTAGTCACCGACACCTGGATCAGCATGGGACAGGAGGAGGAGAAGGAAAAGAGGCTCAAAGACTTTCAGGGTTACCAGGTTACAATGCAGGTAAAAAGGAAACACTGTTAGTATTATATCGAGGCAAAACAATAATGCATCTGAACGTTGACTTTAAAGCCCACGTTTACGCTTGGAGTCAGGAAACGGACCAGTAAAGTCTGGGGGACATTTGTGTCTTCAGTTTGTTTCTGTTCCCAAACGGCAAGCAGATCCGTTCACAGTAAAACAATTTGTCATAAATGCGGAGCGGTGACTGTTTAAGTTCCGTCTTCTCTTTGTTCCGCGAGTTCAAATGGGTCTTAGTCCATTGTCTTTGTCGTTGGTCCCTGGCAGACGGCAAGTGTGGCCAAACCAGACTGGACCTTCTTACACTGTCTCCCCCGGAAAATGGAGGAGGTGGACAACGAGGTGTTCTACTCCCCCCGCTCCCTCGTCTTCCCCGAGGCAGAGAATAGAAAGTGGACCATCATGGTGAGTAACCTGATGGTTTGACGTGTGGCTGTTCGGCTATGGCCCCGATCTGTTACTGTGTTCTCTTTTAGGGTCTGATGCTGTCTCTCCTGACTGACTACGCTCCACAGACTCCCATGCCCAAGTTCTAATTCCAGGTGCTGCTTGTCGTGATGGACCAATGTCAGATTTGCCCTTTTATCAATATGCAGATCACAAAAATAGAATTTACTGATTGCATTGATTGCTGTGCAATAAAATAACAGGTTTCATGTTTATTCATTCATGTATTTCCTTGAAGACGAGGCTATCGGTAATCGTCTCGTCTTCAGCCACTTAGGCAAATGCTGCCTTAGATTAAATGGATGTTATGAACGTGTCTATACATAAAAATCTAATAGGCACGTTCATAATAGCATCCATTTAAACAACTAATTCAACTGCATTTTGTGTTGAATCCCCAAAAGTCTTTGAAAACATCTGGCCTGACATGTTATGTTAAAACAAAACTTCTATTTTAATATAATAGAATTGAATATTAAGGCAAAACCTGACGCTATTATTATGCTTATTATGACATTATTATGCTTTCAAAGTTCTGGATTTGCGTAAAACTATGTTCTTAGACTTTTGGCCACTATCTTTTTGTACTCATGAATACTGTTGGGCTCAACGCAGGAACCTCCTGACCCATCATTCAGGCGGAGTGCGCCACCTAATGGACGGAGTGGGTACCGTCGGGGGGGGTTCTGATTGGGTAACAGAAGATAAACTCTCAGTGCGGGAAGCTTTGATCTCCGTGGGTGGCCCACGGAGCGCCTCCATTCATCATTCGGTCTGTCTTTAAATAAATTATCGTGTGAAATGACCGAATTTTTATAAACAATAACAAACGTCCCCACAAATAGGTCACAAAATGGAATAAAAATTACACTTTCTATAGTTTTCTGCGGTGCGAGAATGATTTTAAACGCGACAATTAGCGTAAAACCAAAATCCTCCCGGACGCAGAGAACTTTAGCAGTTTCCATGGCGAAATGAGTTCTCGCCGAAGACCACCCACACACCGGAGGAGTCTGCCGGGGGGAGCGAGCTGAGGCGAGGTGGGAGGAGGAGGCGGAGGAGACGCCATTGCACCCGCAGCTGGCCGCTTCTCAGTGACGATCAAACGCTGCCAAAGTTGGAATAGTCGAAGGGACTCCCAGAGATTTTTATTTTCTGTTCGGCCCACGTTTACTGATTTCCACCGTGAAAATCGACCGGAATGATGGACGGCGTGTTCGGGAGGAAGCGTAGCGGCACAACGCCGAAGCACCGCCGGTAAGGAGCTGCTGTTCGGGGGGGACAATGGGGAAAGTTTTAGCTAACCCCGGCTAACTAACGGTGGTTGTGTCGGCTAGCCAGGTTAGCTGCCGGCTAATCAAACCAGCAGGCACAGTTAGCATCCTTCGAGCTAAACTGGGACCTCAAACGTGTGTTTTTGGGCTCAATATTCAGTTTAATTGATATTTTAGCACCAGCGGGACAAAAACAACACATTTGCTTTCCAGTTTAAAGTAATGCCCGTATTTATGCAAAGCTAAAACTTACAAACTTTTGTTTTCCAGGCTTTTGATTTCTAGTGCAAATAAATACAAAAAAAAATTAGCAGTACAACATTGTGTAACTTTCACTGCACACACCGCTCAGTCTCCCTAATCGGCTTTATTGGATTCATTTGTGATGCTATTCCGGTTTAACTTGCTCACAAAGTACTGAGTGTTGGGAGTTCTAACAAAATGGAATAGAGATGAAAAGAAAAAGAAATAAAATCATGCAAAGTACTGAGAGCGCCATCTACCGTGTGATATTGTGCCGTCTAATCTGTGTTTTATAGAAGTTGTTAATTTAACATTTGATGTAGACAGAAGAGGAATGTGCAACAGTTATAATTGTATACTTCTTATTGTGTATATATATATATATATACATATATATACCAGATGTGATGATGGTTTTGCTCCACTCAGACTTTTTTTGCTCCGTTCAGCAAAGCGTTTTCTTCCAACGTGCTTCCGGCTGATTTCTGACGCTTCCTTTCTCCCTCCAGTCTCCTGCCTTTCCTTCGCCTGTCCGGTGGCCCAGTCCCCTCACCATGAACACCAGTAGGAACTGCACCGCGGCAGGGAACGCTGCCGGCCCGGCCGTCCTGGAGTCCGTCTCCATCGTGACCGTCACGCTCCTCGCCTGCTTGGGGAACTTCCTGGTCGTGGCCACCCTCTATCGCAGGCCGTATCTGCTCACGCCCAGCAACAAGTTCGTGTTCAGCCTGACTCTGTCCAACCTGCTGCTGTCCCTGCTGGTGCTGCCGTTCGTGGCCGTGAGCTCGGTGAGGAGGGAGTGGGCGTTCGGCGTGGTGTGGTGCAACTTCACGGCCCTGCTCTATCTGCTCGTCAGCTCGGCCAGCATGCTCACGCTCGGCGCCATCGCCATCGACAGGTTGGTGAACCTCCGCGACAGGAACGTGAATAATGACGTTAAATTATGGAAACGCGTAAGAAGCAAATACAGATTTTTGATTTCATAAAGCCCACACTGCATTTTCACCTGTTGTCGTTGGAACCGTTTGGACTGTACCACTTGGAAGGCAGGTGGGGGGGGGGGGTCCTCATGTGATCCACAATGTCTGTCGTAGTCGATACCACAAAAGACATCCGATTTCCTGCTTCCACGGTTTCTGTACTTTTTCTATGATGGGGTGTGGACGGATTTTTGAGGAACCGTTTTGCTCCAATTTTTAGAAATATTTTATTCAAGCCAAGGTTCTGCTTTTTTTTTTTGTTTGTGTAAAGATGATCAGGTATCAAAGGTGATCTCGCTCTCTCTCCATCGAATTAAAAACGGTCATGTGTTTCTGTTTGTCAGTATTGATGCTACTGTCTCCCAACAGTCCCCATTAATGAAGTCGAGCCTTTAAGTTTAACTCTTATTCCTTTAACGCTGCAGGATTTTTTTTCATCAAGGTCTGCAGCACATTTTAGTCCCTAGAAAATCAAGACCATGTCGAAAAATCCTAAGACTTGCAATATCAAAGAAGGCGGGGCGGAATATCCTCCATCTGCTGCTTCATCCGGACCTGTACTCTGACCCTTGACCTACTTCCCACTTGATATTTTAGGGTGAAATCACTCTTTGATTATTTTACCGGGGATTACAGCGAGCTGTGACATGTAAGTGGCTCCACGGAACACAAACTTACTGTTCTCGGTGTTATGTATGAATTACCCGCAGCACCCTGGGAATGCTGCGGTGCAGCGCGTGTTTCTGTGCTCCCTGCCGAGCCCGTTCTCTGCTCCGTGCCGCTGGCGCCGCTCGAGCTCAACTCAAATCTGACTGTCCCTTTCCTGACGCTCCTCTCGCACTCCAACAGGTACTACGCCGTCCTCTACCCGATGATCTACCCCACGAAGATCACGGGAAACCGGGCGGTTGTCGCGATCGCCTACGTGTGGCTGCACTCCCTCGTGGGCTGCCTGCCGCCTCTGTTCGGCTGGTCCTCCTTTGAGTTCGACTGCTTCAAGTGGACCTGCGTCGCGTCCTGGCACCGGGAGCCGAGCTACGCCGCCTTCTGGGTGAGCTGGTGCACCCTCCCGCCCTTAGTCGTCATGCTGGCTTGTTATGGCGTCATTTTCCGCGTCGCCCGCGTGAAAGCTCGTAAAGTGCACTGTGGGACAGTCGTCGTGGCGCAGGATGACGCCGCGGCGGCGGCGCAGAGGAATGGACGTAAAAACTCCAGCACCTCGACGTCCTCCAACGGGAGCCGGCGGAGCCTCGTGTACGCGGGGAGTCAGTGCAAGGCCTTCATCACCATCCTGGTGGTGGTGGGCACCTTCCTCGTGACCTGGGGGCCGTACGTTGGCGTGGTGTGCACCGAGGCTTTGTGGGGACAAGGCAGCGTGTCCTCGGGACTGGAGACTTTGGTGGCGTGGCTGTCTTTCTGCAGCGCGGCGTGCCACCCGCTCATCTACGGCCTGTGGAATAAAACGGTGAGGAAGGAGCTGCTGGGCATGTGTTTCGGCGACCGCTACTACAGGGAGTCCTTCGCCACGCGGCAGAGAACGTCCCGCCTCTTCAGCATCTCCAACCGGATCACAGGTGGGGGGGGGCGCGGCTCTACTTTCACGCGGCAAACACTCGGGAAGGGAGACTCATAGCATCCACGTGGTTTAATGATGCTTGCTGTGTTTGTCCAGACCTGGGTATGTCCCCCCACCTGACAGCCATGCTGGCCGGAGGGGGCCACCTGCTGGCCCCGGGAAGCAGCACAGGAGACACGGGCTTCAGCTTCACTCAGGACTCCGGTGGGTGTTGGGAGCAGGAAGCAGAGGGAACTGGACTGGACTTCATTAGTGTCTTCCTTGAGAACATGGCTGCCCTCTGTACTGCCTGTTGGATCAGGAATCATCCGGTTCCACACATTTATCAGGCTGCCTGAACTCTTTAAATGGGTCTCGCTTTATGAAACGTACGCAGGTTATTCAGCCTCACGTTCCTCTTTCCCTGCTCCGGTTTTCAGTTCAGGATGAGTAAGTCGGTGGAAAAGGACTCTTTGCTCTCCTTCGTTGAGGGACTGTCTGCTTTAGCGTTTTGCTGTAAATTACAATGTCCTCCTCCCCAGGCACGGACGTGATGCTGCTGGATGACTTCTCCACAGACGGAGCCCCCCATCCACAGCACCACTGGAATCAGTCTGGGAAGAGGAGGAGCTCCGTCACCTTTGAAGACCAGGTGGAGCATTCCAAAGGTGAGATAATAATAATCCTCCATTTAATATCATTCATAAACTTGAAGATTGGCTTCTTCATCTGGTCGTTTTATGAATGAGAAAAATGAATGCAAAGCCCGTCTTCATAAGTAAGAGCACCTCTGTCTTTGTCCTCAGCTGAAAGCACCAAATCCACCTCCGTTCAAGTCAGCGCTGAGGTGCACACCTCCCTCGACGTGTTTGCCTCCTGTTTGGCGAAGGCCATAGAGAACGATGCTAAACTCACCCTGTTCGGGGAGGATCTGGCGCCCCCGGGGGGGCTTTTCACCACCAGGACCACGCCCACGCCCAGACCCAGGTACCTGGACGGTCAGAGACTGAGGCTGGAAAGCATCGATGAGGGGATCGTTAAGGATGACCGGGACGAAGAGCAGGAAGAGGAGGAGAAGCCAGCGTGACCACGGCTGCTCTGGAAGAGAACGGCCGAAACATTTCAGCGAGCAGCTTTTAGGACGTTTGATCACGAGGACGCCAGACTTCCGGCATGTTGGACCACACCATCAGCGTCTTTCAAGGTCTTTGTTATTTCATGTAATCAAATAGGAACCCTTAATTATTTTAGCCTCAATGATCTGATTGTCTTAGTAATTAGTTTATTACTATATATTATTGTTTGTGCTCAGAATCTTCTACACATGCCTCATTTGAGCCAGGAAGTATTCAAGAAATAGAAGTACCTCTGTCCTCAAGACTCTTAACACGCATCAAAACGCGTCTTCAAATATTCTCCTTTGTTACACGAAGAAACCTTTCAAGATGTTTCTGTTACAGACTTTTAAGATCAGCAGGAAGTCTTTTCTGCGTCTTTTCGATGACAGAAATCACTGTTACGTTTTGCACGGCACACAGACGTGTCGCAGTGAAAAGGAAAATGGAAGAAATGAAGGCTGGATTCCATTTAGTCGCTTCGGTATCGTCGTTCCATTGTTCACGCTGTCATCTCAACCCAACGAATCCGGTTCTTTCAGAGTGAAACGCTCCTAATTATCCAGTCCCTGCACTTCATGCTAGCCTGCTGCTAACTTGTGTGCACGTTCCCATGGAAACTGAGCTGATTGTATTCAGTGTCGTTGCATTCTGTCCGGGATAGGACATGAAAAGGCAATCAGCCGCAGTCTAATGGGTTAATGATGCATGTCCAGCATAGATGTACTTCTATCTGGAGAGCGGCGGTATTCAATTTTTATGTTTTTGGTAATATTCAGGCTCACTGAAACATAAATTGTGCTCAGTGTTGAAATAGGAGGGGAAGCTGAACCTTAAGAATGACTTAAGTATTCATTGGTGTTTTAAACACTGCAATAATCTCTTAATTCTGAAAGGAACACAGTAGAGCACGATTATAGCGCTTCAGTGTTCCCTCGTTCTCGTATGCCATTTGGTGCTGATGTGAGAAAAAGGTACGCAAGTATTGTAACCTTGTGATTTGAACTATACGTTAAATATTAATACAAGTATTTGCATTTCAGATTTGTTTCAAGACGGTTGTAGTAAATGTTTTTAAAGAGACGAGTGAATCTTTTATTTTGTTATTTCACCGAATAACCTCACATGGGTTCATAGAGGAGGAGCTGTTGGCTTGTGGGTAATGTAGGCACCAGGTTCTGAGAAGGTAGAATGCGTGGATTAAATATCTGGTTCTCCACTGAGTTTTGATGCTATTTAGTATTTGAGTTTGTGTTCTAGGTGTACAATGAGGAGTACTGCTACGACGCATTTCCAGACTTCAATCGTCAGGATAACAAATATCTTTACTCCAAAGAGCTGTTTTCTTTTTTCACCCAGATGCAGCGCGTTCTCGGGCATTGACCGATCGCTAGGAGAGGTAACCGCCAGAAACCCAACGTGAACAGTAAACGTTTATTTCTGGACTGATTTTCACTCATCGCTTCAGATTCTATCTTCCAGACCTGAGGGCAGACATCTTTAAGATGCCAAAAGCTTTATTTTCTGACCAAATTCTGTAAAGGATTATAATTTATTCATAAATCCCTTTAGGGAGGAGAAGCACAGCTTTGTTTGCTTTTCTTCAATAAAACCAAGTTGAGAATTCTCCAAGTATATTTGACTTAAAGTCCTTGTTTACTTGCGTAACTGCCTGAGGAGCGCGTCAACAATCCTTAGCTTTGTGCTACAAATTCAAAATGTCACACGTTAACACTGATCGAAGCTCACTGTCGCCTAACAAAATAATATTGCACTTTACATTCTTGCACGCCAGCCACCATTAATCTCACACCTTATATCCTGTGTATGTCTTATCCTTTAGCATTCACACAGATGTAGTTTATCCCCACACACAAACATCAGTAAGAAAGTCATCTTAAAAAACACAGGGGGGGGGGGGGGCTACAAATTACACTAATCTTGTAAAGGAAGTATTCTACATTGTACTTGTACAAATCTCTGGTGTTTTCAAGTGCTATACAGCAAAAAAACAAACGGTGTGTTGCTAAAAAGCCAGCGGGCTACTGCTCGTCCTCGTTTTCCTGTCCTGAACCTTCGGAGCGATCGCCTTCCAGTCGATCTGCACGACAGGAAGTGGTGAGCTTAAAACTTTAACAATTTGATAGATACAAATACTTAATTTACATGATGTGTGTACCTGATCTGATGTGATTTAGGGAGGCCAACATTCGGAGCATGAAAGAGGCCGGGACTGTGATTGTGTTTCTAGTTTCCTCTAGCATCAGCTCATTCCGAGTTATTACCTTGAAGGAGAAGGAGGAGAATTGATAGATATACGATGATTTGCCCTGCGATCGGGCGGTCTGATGTCACCGACCGCGTCGTTAGCGATACCTCGTTGGCGAGAACTCTGTTGAACGATGGAGACTCTTCCAGAGGGGACCAAATCTTGATATCATAGTCTATCCCTGAAGAAGCCAGAACTGAAACAGAGAATGAGTATGACGTTAACGGCGTCGCGTCCTCTCGGAGCAGAGGGCCTTGGACCGGGCGGGACTCACTCGGGTCGTAGGGGTGCGGCTGCAGGCAGTTGACCACGTGGTTGTCGGCTTCGAGCAGCATGAGGTGCTCTGCTGTGTGTCTGTCCCAGATGAAGACGTGCCCGCAATCCGAGCCGCTCATCACAAAGTTGTTCCCCCAAAAACAGGACTCCTTTATCTGGAGGTGAAATAAAAAGCTTCACGGTAAAAGGAGGAGTAAAAGGAGAAGTCTTTCCTGAACAGACATTACGTGCTGACAATGCGGCACCGATGGAGGAGCGTTTCCAAACTCTGGACAACTGCTTCCCCTTTGTTTCACCAAAGCAGAACTATGCCAAGCTAAGCTAACTGCCTCCAAGCATTGACTTCACACACACAGACCTGAGGAAGCTGATAATAAAGTCCCGAGGAGTATACCATTGTCCTGGAGTTCCGGTGGCCTTTGTAAACCATTTTGACTGAGGGTCTCCTGATATTCTGGGTCTCGCTCTCCTCCATTTCCCGTCTCTCCTTCCTCCTGCGGAACAGCTCCTGGATGCGAGCCGCCGCCGAGCGTCTGAAACGTGAGGAAAACCAACCCAAATAATTATGGAACATGTTTTTTTTTTCTTACGTTTTCACGAACCTCATGCTTGGAACGTTGAGTTAAAGGTAAATGCCGGGGCAAACAACTCCTCCAATAACAAGCCGTGAAAGCAGACACGAAATAGAGCACGCACACCGGTCACCGGGGCAACCTAGCTTCAAAGAGGCCCTGCTGCGGTCATCAAATATGATACATGTCAAATATGTGGGTTTTCCCGATACTGATCAACTGTATGGATGAATTCATTAAATGACATCTCTGAGAATGAGTCAAAGTCTTCATTTGCTGTCACGAGAAAATTTTTATTCTGACACGAAAAATAAGGATCTCAGCAATCGGATTTACAGGTGAAGCTAAAATTGGATTGACATGTAAGAGTTTGATGTCCCGGGCCGTCATGCTTCACATTCTCTGCTCATTCTTCACCTCTCTTGCTCAAATCCCACAAAATGCAGCCGTTGGGCTGCGACCCAACACCGTATGCGGCGCCAGTGCTCGCATGCACACCGCTCCCGACGCCACAATTAGCTGTGTGCGGTTTAGTTTGATTGTAAGTTAAAAGGATTGAAAGAAGACCATGAACTTCATTCTTGCACACGCGACGATGTTACACGTGGCCGGTCAGATGCTTTCAGTCGTCAGTGCAAAGGCGTTACCTTATCATCCTATCTCCTACGGCAGATCCTCTGGAATTAAATCTATATTTGTAATATCACAGTCAATAGCGATGCATTAAAAGCATGATAAACAAGAGCAGGTTATTGTCTCTGGCATCTCTCTCACCTCTGACCCTGACCTCTGAACCTCGTTGGCGGGATGAGAATGGGGTCGTCGTCGCTGTCGTCGGACTCCTGGCGGCTCCTGGCGGGCTGACTCTGCCCCGCCGATCCTTCCTCCGCTGCAGGGCCCGCTCTCCTGCAGCCTCCCGACGTTCCCTCCGGCTGAGTCCTCTCTGACGGCGCGGAAGCCCCGGTGGCCCCCTCGAACGAGTCCTCCGTCGGGGTCTGAACGGAAGAGCCGCTGGAGCTGGAGGCGCTGCCCGGCTGCACAGTGGGGGCTTCAGAGACGCTCTGCTGCCCCGGAGGGTCGGAGGGAGCTGAAAGGAAACACTTCATCAGACTTTGTTTTTTTACGAGGTGGTGGGTTGCAGGCACGCAGGCGAGCCGTCGGTCTCGATTTACTGGCCAAGCATCGAACACTGTCCGAGTATTTCTTTTGCAGAGTCTCACCTTGCTCAGACGCCGAGGTCTGCTTCGACAGACCCGCTCTGCTCGGCGCCGCCTCAGACGCTTTGGAGCCCCCGGCGCCCATAGAGCCGGACGCGCTGCTGCTCCTGTTGAGGAAGAGGAGGCGGCCGTTCTCAGGGAGGAACTGGCTCGACAAAGCTGATGCATCTGCGCCCGTAACATGCATAAGAGAAATTAAACTGTGAACAATAACTACATTTTACTACTGGAGGAATTTCCCTTCCTCAAATAATTACTTCTGGAGAATCCTAACTAAATATAATATCGGTGTTTCCTATGACGCTTTCTATTTATTCTAAAATTTGCAGTTTGATCTCTAATTTTCTTTTTGATATGACGGCCGCTAAACGAGGATGAAGGGAAAGGTCTACAAGACGGTGGTGAGACCAGCCATGATGGACGGCTTAGACAGGAGGCGGAGCTAGAAGTGGCGGCGATGAAGATGCTGAGGTTCTCCTTGGGGACTGACCAGGTTGGACGGGATTAGAAATGAGACAATGAGAGGGACAGCGAAGGTTAGACGATTTGGAGACAAGGTCAGAGAGACCAGACTTTGATGGTTTGGACATGTCCAGAGGAGAGACAGGGACTATATCGGTAGAAGGATGCTGAGGATGGAGCTGCCAGGGAACAGGGCTAGAGGTCGACCCAGGAGAAGATACACGGACGTAGTGAGGGAGGACATGAGAGTGGCTGGTGTTGGGGAGGGCGTTGATTTGCTGTGGGGACCCCTCACGGGACAAGCCGAAAGAGGAAGAGGAAGATATGACACTGATCCGTGTTGTTATCTGGGTATCGTCGAGCGTCCAGAGCGTCCGCCATCGTTCCGTTTCTGGGATGAACAGCTTCTCAACGCGGCTTCGTCGCCTCCCGGTCTGCTCGAGCGGTCGCTCACCACTCATCGGTGAAGTCCAGCTTAATGGTGCTGTGGGTGGTTCCCTCTGAGCTGTAGTGCAGGCTGAGGACCGGCTCTGCTGTACTGGGTCGACTGGTGCCAGTGGAGGCGGCGGGAGCGCCGCTGCTGACCGGTGCAGGGACAGGTTGACCGGGAGGTGAACCTGCAGCCTCTGCTGCTCCTGGGGGAGGAGAAGGAGGAGCATAAGAAAAGAAGGCTGACAAAAATGGCCTCCGTTCAATCCATGGAGTCTGATCGATTCATCTGGGAGCTTTCTGATGATGTAAACATGCAGAAGACGTCACAGAGCAGACGGACGGTGGACACGCGTGTCACCTAGCAACGGCCATGACAACACGAGAGAAACACAGCAGGACACGCCTTAAAAACCATTAACTGAGTTTTATGAGTCGGGCAGGACTAATCTGTCCACCTGATGGAAATGAAAAGCCAATGGAGGACGACAGACCGTGTAGAGGGGTGACTATGCGTTTATGAGGGAGGGTGAGGAGGTCACACTGAGTGGCAGGGCGGGGGGGAGGGGGGGGGGACGCACCCTGCTGTTCATCGAGAGTCATGGATCCCAGCTGTTTGTTTACCACAGACGAGGGGGAATCTGGAACACAAATGAGACCGACTAGAGATCGGACACAGAGGTCAAACCCGAGGGGTCATACAGTCAAGGCACACGAGGGTTAAAAACGGCCGCGCCATTGTTAAGGAAGACACACACACACACACACACACAGTTTAGTGAAAGACATGGTTAGCTCACAAGACACGTCCGACGTATCTGAATAAACAATCGTTTTGTCAACAAGCGGTGGGCGTGTCCCCGAGGACGGGGGCGTGGCGAGAGCGAAGGAGCTCGACCCGCAGACGCCTCGACTCACAATCCAGGTTGACCATGAAGTAAGGAGGCATTTTGCATTATAGACACGCTGCCAGAAACAAAACAGTCCCTGGAACGCCAGGATCCTCTCAGATTAAAGGTTTTCAGCAAATACAAATCAAAAAGTCTCAAATGAAATTTGATTTAAGGATAAATAATGAAGTCGAGTCACTTTGAAAGGCAGAGATCATCAATAAAGAGCACAATGCTGCCCCACCCCCCCCTTTATGTCCTTACTTTTCAACGCCCCCCTATTTAAACACCAGATACCGAGCGAGGTGAGAATGAATCGGGTATCAATCAGCTGATCAAACATGATGATTTCACAGCAGAGCGCCAAAACTGGCTGGTGCCGCTCCGACAGGGAGTCTGACGGGAAAACTCGAGCAACGAGTGGAGCGGTGGCGTGAGAGCATTAGTGAGGACGGAGCTGATCAAACAGTGAGGAGGTCACACGGTGCCAGTCAATAGGAGCATTATGGGTAATGGAGATTAGAGGTCAGTCCTAGCAGGGACGGGTCGCCCTGGACGCTCGCTGCTCACACAGACATGTCTGCCATTCCTAGCGGGAGGGGACGGGCGAGGTGGCGAGGGAGGGGGCCCAGGCGACAGCCCACGCGGAGGAGGTGCTGCGTGGACGGGGAGGGTAACCTGTGAGGGCGTGCGTCTCTGCAGTCGCCCCGGCAGCAGCAGCTCTTTGTGGCTGCCTCTCAGGAGCTGCAGAGGACGGAGGGGACGCTCGCGGACCCCGTCCCGGTGGGTCGGCCAGCCGGAGCAGCCGCTGCAAACGCCTACACACTAAACTTATGGGCAGCCGATGAGGACCGTACTCTAACAAAGAGGAAGAGGAAGAGGAAGAGAGTCGGTGCAGAGTGAGGGGAGGACGGACAGGACAGGAGCAGAGACAGAGAAGGAGGACAGGACAGGAGCAGAGACAGAGAAGGAGGAGGACAGGACAGGAGCAGAGACAGAGAAGGAGGACGACAGCATGCTGAGTGAGGGGAGGCTGCTGCTTGGGTGGAGTGGCTCCGACACACACACACACACACACACAGACACACACACACACACACACACACACGCAGACACACAGACACACACACACACGCAGACACGCAGACACACACACACACACACACACACACTGCGCTGCTCTCAGGATGTCTTCCTGCTGCACTGAGGAGTAAAATGTAAATCTCTGGCGTGCGTTTTAATCCAACCTGAGAGCGCAGGTTCGGATGGGGGGGTGGCCGTGGATGTGGAGGTCCCGGTCGCGGCGGCTTGACTCCTCTGCTCCGAGTCGGGCGAGGAGGTGGAAGGTGCTGAACTCTCTGTGGACGAGGAGCTGGGAGGAGGAGGCGCTGTGACTGCTGACGATGAGGCTGAGGAGGAGGAACTTGATTTAGGGATGGGGTCGGCAGGACCAGCCGGTGCCTCTGGAACATCTGCCCCGCCCGGTCTCTCAGGGGTGCTGGACTCTTGGCTGGAGCCTCCTGCAGGGACAGGAGGAGCATCCGACGCCTCCTCCGGACGGGCAGCCGTCCCTGAAACAAGAAAGCAAATCGATCTTTATGCGCGTCGGAGCTTGAACTCACGACTCCTTCAAAAAGTCATTTCAAAAAGCTCCGGAAATGCAACCCTAAAATGAAATATGAGTAACATCTGGACATCTTCACTGCACGCACGGACACGGACGAAGACGGCAACCTCCTCATGGTGGACAAGCCTTCATGTCCCCGGACAAAAATCTGTTATCTGCCCTTCAAACACATTTTAACTGGGCCTCAAAGTTTCCTGAAAATCCATCCTCCTGTTTGTGTTACTGATACTCGATAAACAGGCTTCCTCCTCCGACACGTTCGTGTGTGACTGAGCGACTGCCGGGACGGTCTCGTCGGCGTCTCACCTCTGGGGCGGATCTGGGGACGGGTCCCTCTGCTCCCCTGAGCCTCGCTGGCCTCCTCGAACCAGCGGGACAACATGTCCGACATCCGCTGCATCAGAGACACGTTCGGGCTCTGCTCTCCTGCAGGAGAAAACGTCGGGATACTGTGAGACTCACAACGTTACACAACGTTACACAACGGTACACAACGGTACACAACGTTACACAACGGTACACAACGTTACACAACGTTACACAACGTTACACAACGGTACACAACGTTACACAACGTTACACAACCTCCTGATCTCCCACGGCTGTTTTACAGTGATTCACCCCGTGATGACGAAGCAGAAGGAAGAGGAAGAGGAGGAGTCTGTTAATCTAACCCGGTCCTGGTTTCCTCTGACTTCTGTGAACTCTGTCTGGAGGAGGGTTGGGGGGGGGGGGGGCACCCAGCGCCCTGTTAGCTCGGGTGATCCTAATCCTGTTCTGAATGTAAATACACCAATCTGTTAGCGGGGGGGGGGGGGGCTGGAAGCGCTGGAGCAGAAGGATTAAAGGTTCCGTCCGGCTCCTTCAAAGCGACAGGAAGTGATTCTGGCCATTTCCCCTCTTCATAAGGAAACAAGCGGCTTTGCAGGACGGACTTTAAGCTGCACGAGCAGGAAGTCGGACGCGTGTCGGATGCTGGTCCGGCTGGTCTGACCGATCCTTACCGTCTCTCTCCCTCTCGCTCTCGGGTCGAGCTCGAGGCCCAGTGTCGGACCAGTCACCCCGCAAACGGAGGCGCTTCACAGGAGGCTGTCTCAGCTGTGGGAGTGAACGGACACACCCGCGCACGCACACACACACGCACGCACGCGCACACACACACACACACACACACACACACACACACACACACACACACACACAGATTGGTGTTTTGTTCGTCAGAGGACATTATAAATAGCTCTGCCGATGCAAAACAGGGTCCTCTCCAAAGAACCCCCGCCCCCCCCCCCCCTTAAGATTCTCAGATTGTCGTCACTTTCCAGCCCCTGGGGGGCAGCAGGCCGGGGGCTACACATCGATAAAAGGTTCTTATCAACTGGTTCATTCGGGAAATACTTCTTATCTCTACGCTGGGCGCTGGAGGTGTTGTTGAAAGAGATCTCCTTGTGCTCTGAATAAATGAGGCTGCGGGGGGGGGGGTAACGATCCTCTGCTCCACCCCCCCACCTCAGTCAGAACTATTCTGGACGATGGAGGGAAACTGCCTGCGTCTGTCGCTTTATTTGGAAAGGAATGCGTGTTGTGGTTGCATTTCGACGCAGCTGAACTCATCACGGGGCTTTGAAGGCTGGGCGCCGTGATCCGGCACATTCAGACGCCAGAGCTGCCAGTAAACACGTCCGCAGATCTCAGGTCAGGCCTTTACGGCTGGTGTTTCATACGCAATGTCCGCCGACAGACGAATGACGCGGCGTTTGCTGCTGAAGATTAAAAGATGTACTCGGTGAAAAGTCGTCATCGACACCTTTTGGACAACGTTGGATAAATGGCTGCGAGTTTATTTTAAAGCATGACTTTAGCTCAGGGGTGGGCAAACGTTTTGACTCGTGGGCCACAATGGGTTCTAAAATTTGACAGAGGGGCCGGGCCAGGAACAGATGGATGGAGTGTTTGTATGAAGTAATATAAATGACATGTAAAAGACATTACATGAAAGGATTTGGCCTTTTACAGGTAAAATGATTGAGGTTTAATTATAATAAAAGGTAGTTTAATGATATAACTTGGACAAGTTCGGCGGGCCGGATTAAAAAGCCCAACGGGCCGTATATGGCCCCCCGGGCCGTGGTTTGCCCACGCCTGCTTTAGCTCTATAACAGGAAAAAATATATTTTATATTTTTATGGTTGTCGTAGATTTGCTGTTCTTCTTTATTTCAAATCACTTTAGCGGGAGTTTTTTTTTCCTTTAAAAAGCAGATATTTTAATGTGTATTTCTGACTGGAGTTTCCTCTGACTTACTTATTTTAAAATAAAAAGTAGGAAATGTGAGCCTATGTCATGTCACGCTCCACGCTCACCTCCTCCCTCCTCTCCTCTGACGCTCCCTTCAGCTCCCGGGCCTGGTCGTCTTTGGGATTGAACAGGTAGATGTAATCGGAGGAGTAGCTGACCAGCACCTCCTGCCCGTCCTGGCTGTAGCAGAGAGAGGTCACGCGGCACGACTTGTTGGACAGGTGATCGGGCACGAACCTCACGCACATGCCGGTCGTCCCCCGGCCCATGTAGTTACCTGAAGAGGACGAGCAGCAGGAGAGATGCACGGTTAGAGCAGAGAGTTCAACCGTCTGCACTGCTGGATCCGGACATGCAGTCGGCATCGACAAGATAAACCAGAGTCATTGTTTCTATTCAATCTCAGATTGGATCTGATATTCGACACTTTCTCTGCCATTTTTGTGTATTATTTCTGCTTAATACCTCATTTTTGGTTTGCATTTGACATTTCAGCTCCGGAACCAAGTAAGTGGATTTCACAACTGCAGTTCTCAGATCTTTGTGCAGACTTCCTGTGTGTCACAGCACGGATTTCAAAATGCTACCACATATTCTGGTTTTGTTTGCCATCATAAAACGGCTTACTTCTTGTGTTTCATCCAATCCAAATGCATGTGCAGCCACAACCTGCATTTTATGTGATGAATATTTAAAAAGAATATTTGAAAGGTTTATACTGAGATATAAAACACAGATATTTGAACTGGGAGATTTTCTATTCTCATTCCACTTTGTCTTATGCCTTACATTAGCTAATAAAATATAGTTTCACTAATCCGCACTTTCTTTTACCATCACCTCTGAGTAAAGAAGCATTTTGTGAGTGAATTGAATGCATAGTTTACAAGATATGATTTATTGAAAAGTACCAAATGGGAAAATCCAGATTTTTTTTATGTATCCAGCCGGGTATCTGGATTAATCTAGAAATTTAATGGGATCTAAATTAGACCAAGACCCATCTTCAGATTTTTTTTCCATCAAGACACACCTTCAGATGGAGACAAACACCATCAAAAACATAACCTCCTTGTCGGAGGTAATAAAAACAGACTTTTTTCTCGTTGTCCGGCGCATAAACTACTTCTGGTGAACATCTATCGCTCCACAGCTGCAGCACTGAACAGCAAACCTCCTGCCTCATTACCTCCATCTGCCATTTTAACTCATTAAGAATCGTTTCAAAGCAAATGACTGCTTTTTGATTCTCTTTCTTCCCCTCACAGAAATATCCGTTACCTTAACTTGACTCCCTTGCAGCGCTCAATATTGAAGCTTAAAGTCACGATGACTGAGCTCGACCGTCACACGACGGATGCGAGGACGGGTGCAGGACGGTTTACCTGTGGCTCTGGTGCCCAGCATGCGCCGGTCATAGATGCGTACCGAGCTGTCAGAGCAGCCCACCGCCAGGTAGTAGGGCATCAGGGGGGAGATGGAGATCGAGGTCGCAGCCCTCCGGCAGTTTATCAGGATGTCCTGAAATCAGAGCAAACATCAAGGCGAGGTTTGAAAAGTCAAATGATGAAGTTCATACTAAAGTCAGGAGGCGGCTACAGGCTGGTTTTACAGATCTGAGAACGATCAAAGGTAGCCATCATGGCTGCCCGAGGAGTCGGGTGAAACCCGCCACAGAGGGGTCGTTTTAATTAGCAAGGAGACGCAAGTGAAAACGGGTTTACGGTCACAGCTGACCCCATGCATGAAATATTAATAAAGCGTTTCCTGTGTGAAGGGAGAAAAACAAATGTAGAGGGTGAATGCTAAATATTAAACCTACTCAAGCCAATAAATACATATTATAATTTAATTGTAAGAGATCACAGAATCGGAACAATATTTGACACCAATAAAAGGTTTACATGAGACCCAAGTCTGCGTTAATGTGCGTGCATTATTCCGTGCTCATTACGCAGTGACAGGACATTCACACCAACAGTCTGACATAAACCACGAACTGATAGGAGGATCAATACGGCCGTCACCGTACATCTTTGCAGTCCTCTTTAGTGCAGCTCGTCTTCGTGCGAAGGTCGAACCATCGCACCGTGCCGTCCTCCCCGCAGGACAGGAAGGTGTAGGGGTCGTTTGGTACCGTCATAATCTGAGAACCGACAGCAGGGGTGAGGTTAGGAAGCGGGACCGGAGCGGGGAACCTCCGATTGCCCTGTGAGCCCCGCCTCCAGCTCAGCACCTCGTACGCCGTCCCGTAGTGGCAGGTGAACTGGCACTGCCTGTTGTGGTCGGGGCTCTTCTCCGTGTGGGTGTAGAAGATGACGCCGTCCCCGGAGCAGGAGATGATCTCCTGGCCGTTGGTGTGGGGCATGAACTTTGCACTGAAGATGTTCGCCCGATGGCCCGAACGGATGGACTTCTTGACCTGAAAGGTGAAAACCAAAGTCCACACGATGCTGACAGGAAGACGGCATTAACATTAAAAGGCCGATTTCACATGCCCCACCCATACCACCCGCTGCCATGGAAACCTGCCGAGCAGGTTATACGTCACAGGGCCGACGATGATTTTTTCTATTTAATCTTAATAATATGGCCGGAACGTCTTTTTCCAGATATTTTCAGAACGAAATCCGACCAAGCAACAAGTAGAATGTTGAACATGTTGCTTCCATCCATCTACCTGCTGCAGGCTCAGGTATTTTTAGGAGGGCGTGAACGCCGGCGTCGTCTAATTGATCCCAACGTACCTTCTTGTTGTACGGGTTGCTGATGACCAGAAACGTATCGTCTGAGCCGGACAGGATGTATTCGCCCGTGTCACTCCAGGATATGGTGTTGACCTGAGCAGGCACAAGATCGTTTTAGATTCATGCTGAAAACGGTCATTGATTTAGTTACTGAAATGGAAAATGATCAATAATGAATTCTTTTAATAAGCAGAACTACAGACGGGCTGCAGTTCCTCGGACGCGAGGACTTGCTATATAAACGTAACGGAGCAAAGAACGGCGGCGGAACGTTTGCTCCTGAGGTTCTCTTCACGAGACCCGAGAATGAATCATCGGTTCTTAAAGTAGAGGACTGGAACCCAACCGGGGGTCACAACAAAGTATCCATTAGTTCAGAGAAACCCTCTAATCTGAGCTTTCATGGGAAACATATCACAGTTTCCTCATTTCTATTCACATCAGACCAAACCAATGGAGCAGGAAACTGAAACCCACAATCTACAGATTAGAGGATCTTCAGACATGTCCTCTGTTTACATACAACCCATCAAAACGTATCTAAAGCCCTGAAGAGTGGATGCTTTTCCTTAGATATCACGCTCAGGCTTTTCCTCCAGCAGTCGCAGCGTCATCGACCAGCGAATGACACATTTCACTTCCTTATAATCATCCACAACAGGATCGATAAGTCCAGCCTGCGGATCAATATGTCTGTCGGCGATATTCCTATCACTTGTATTCGTAGCTTTGTTTTCTTGGCAATATTCTGTAAATCTCTCTCTTCTTTGCCAAACAAGAGCAAATGACGTTTTTCATCCGATTCAACGCCGTTGCAACACGCCGCCACTTCCTGTTCTTCCTCATTGTGTAATCTGGCTCCATTCCAGCGGCGCAGACTCATCGGACTCTTCAGTAACAAACACGAGAGGCTCCTTTCTTTCTTTATTGTTTACTTGTGAAATGTTGTTGATTAGATCTGTAGTACTATATATTAGTACACGGTACTGATTGTACGGTGCTGCTGGTGTGGGTTCACACACAAGCCAGTCGTGCGGCCTCTTCCTGCAGGGTTTGTGTCTGTGATGTAAACCACCATGAAGGAATCTGGATTAAACTGCTTATTTCTCTCACTCAATCCTTGTGAAATGGAATATTCTGGGTATCTGTTGCGTTATTTCGACCCAGTCCCGACTCTAAAGGGCTCGCCCCTCAGCTCCGTCTGCACCCTGGCAAAGGCTTCATGGAACGTGGGTCGTCAGGAGTCAAAGCCCGTCTCTACGGGGACGAGCTAGCTGTAGCTAGCGTGCCGTGTTGGACAGACTGACGGCCAGGCTGTTGGCGTGACGACCGTGTCAGGCTCAGGTTTCGCCGAGGCATCGAACACCTGACCTGTAGGCAGAGCGCCGATCTCTGTCTGGTGTTCACCGACACACAAAACCTGGTTGAAGACGGGTTTTTGTTTCTTTTTTTTGGAAGACAACAAAATTCTTTAAAGATATGAACTGAAATAAAGAACCAGAAGAACCGTCCGGCCACTCACACAGCCATCGTGCACGTTGAGAGTCCCTTCAAGTTTCAGCCTCTGGACGAACTCTCTCCTCCCTGAAAAAGAAAGAAGACAATTAGAAGAGAATGCCATCCATCCATCCATCCATCCATCCATCCATCACTCCGGTTGAGTGGATCAGGAGGTCTGAAATGTTACAGCGAATGTCGGCATTGAGTATTTCTGTCTGATGTATTATTAATGCAGAGGAAGTTCCTGTTGTTCTGGTTCCAGCCGGCAGATGATCGCTGGAAGAGATCAGACACTGGATGTAGCACGGCAACAGACTTAGGAGATTTAAATCACAATAAATTCAACCCTAGCCGCACTGAGAAGACAGAATACTCCAACCTTTGTTACTCCTGTTCGTAATAGAACAGAGACTATTCATCGTGCCTGAGGCGAGACCTGCTGCCTGAGTGAAACGCTGATGAACCTCGGCCTCAGCCGAAAGACAGCTTTAATTATTCATTCAGAAAACAAAATGAAATAACAATTAACCTTCATCTTCGACTTCGCCGTCGACAATATTCTAACACGAGTCGAAGCACGGCAAGAGACGGAGGAGCTGCTGCGAACGATATTAAAATCCAGGAGGAAACTCTCCTCGTGGAAGCAGAACGGACACGTGCACGCCGATAGAGCAACCGTCTAACAGAACAGCTGCTCGGGTTTCAGTGAGATCCTCTGAATGATTATTGATTTGATTGATTTCACTGGAGTTCATTGTTACTCGGATGGGGACAATTGTCTGAATAAAAGCGTGGATCATACTATCTTTAAATTTGCTAGAGATGATAGATATTTACCCTAATTATACAAAAAACGACTAAAAGGATTTCCACACTTAAAGGAAGACGACTTTATCTGTTAAACCTTTACGATCAGAGAAACCCTGCGATCCAAGCTACGTTTCATTCGCTTCCCAGGAAGCGTTCCTCTCTGCATTTGGGACTCTATTTCAGCCGCAGACTCCCTTTCTGAAGCTAAATTTAACTTGACCCACAGCTCACTTGCATGCAACCTCCACCCGTACACAATAAAAGCTGTGACCATATCTCAGCCATGCTAAATGCAGCCCTGACTAACCCTCCGTGGCACCTGCCCCGTCTCTCTGCGGGGCCCGTAAATCCTCCACTGCAGCCTTTCCTTCGGCCGCGTCCTGCAGGGCTGCCCTCTGTTTACACCGCGGAGACAAAGATTCACCTCGATGCCAGGATGAGGACGGCCATTTGAAGAACGTTCCATCAATGAGTTTACAGTTTCAGTAAAGCTTATCAAATCACAAGAGAGATCTGGAACATCAAATATGTACTGTTAACCTATTTTAAATGACAAATACTCTTATTTCCTGAGCCCTTATTCTGTGTAATAGAGTATTTGCTCCATATTTCTTACTGGATTATCGTCTTATTTTTCTAGATAGTAGATTATTTTACCATTAAAGTGTTGATATTTCCTTTTTTGTGACAAACTGCAGTTTCTTTTATTAAATTAGTAGTCCTTGGCAAACGTCCTTACTCAGCCGAAATTTTAAATCTGTGGCCGTTTTTTAGTTCTGGCAGTTCAGTCCTACGCAGGTTTGAAGTTGTTAAAGGTGAATTCTGTATAAATGCAAGCGTTTGCGATGTTTAACTACTTTTTCCGAGCATTTTTATAGCCACCATGCATTCATTCAGCTATTCCCCCAAAACCAATCCTTATAAAAAAAGACCAGACTTTTTTTTTGGGGGGGGGGGCATATGAACGAACGCCACCAACATCCTGATTTTGGCATCTCGGAGGTGGGGCGGTCCATCAGACAAGGAGCCAGGACAGTAAGTGCTCTCCATTACACAATAATGCATCTACACATGCATTATGTCGCCTAAAGAACAACAACGGTGCAGCGAAAGGATCGATATTTATTCCTGCTGCAGACAAACATTAAGACATAATCACAAGTATGGTGGAACTTTCAGCCTGGTAATCTTAGATTTATGATAAGCTAGTGGAACAGCATACACCCCCCCCCCCCTGATCGGAACCCCAGTGAAATCCTGAGGGTGACAGCATGAAGGTCCTCCACAGATTCGAGCCGCCGCCGTCCCACATTATGACGTCTGCAGGTTGTACCAGTCCATGCGGAGGAGGATTACTGCTGGAATCAAAGCTACTAGGGGGACACACTAATTATTGATTGTGTACAATGTTGTTTAGTCCAGTTGTGTCACCTCAAAATGTATTTATGGTACTTCTATATTTAGTGTTGTTTTTGTTGCTAATTAAACACACGCAAAAAAAAAAAAAAAACTTGATGTTGACATAAAATACTCAAGCAAAGTAGCAGGTAAACATTTAGCCTCAACTATCAGGTGCGGACCGCCGCTTCGATCAGAGCGGATGCCTCTGAATCGAATCTATTGATTTTAATGCCTGTATATATCCTTGATCGGGCTGACTTCTCTGTTGTTACACGGACTCGTCGTCAGTTCTTCGGATTCAGCACCACTGATCGTCCTGCCAGATCCAGTTTAAAGACAATAACACGGCATGCTTTCATCACGAACCCTCACGCTAGCCGCAGACTTATTTAGTTCTTACCCAAATAGTTGCTCCTGATGGTGTAAGGGTCGTTGTATCCAATCAAGCGTTTATTTACATCCCAAACCAGGTTGCCAGAGCAGGACATTGTGACCATATGTGGCTCTTACTTAACAATAACATTGAAACTCGGCTCCCCGTCTCTTATAAATGTCGCCTTGTATTTATCGCCGCTTCAGGTCTGACATCGGGACAGCTCTGCTCTTGGCGACGTCCGACGCTAACGTTCGCATTGCCCGGGGTGAGAGGTTCGCTCCCGCCCTGGTTGCGCTGTCCTGCTGAGTTTGGGACTAACCCTGCGCTGGGCTGCTATCTGGAACGGCTAGCCTAGCCTGGCTTGTTTCTTCTAGCAAACAGCTGTGCCCAAATATCGCGATGAACTACGTGGTTTGGGAGGATTGGAAGGAACGCTCGATTTACTGAGTTTGGCATCGCGGGGTGGAGTGTATCCATTATGGCGGATATTGTATATTTTTGTAGTTGTCAAACAATCAATCAATATATATACAGTACATATATATATATATATATATATATATATATATATATATATATATAGACATAGATATATAGATATAGACATAGATATATAGACACACATGGAAAGAAAGAAGATAGATAGATAGATTATACCTTTTTGTGTGTATTCATGCAAAAACTGTGCTAAATCAAAGAGTAAATAAACGGAGAAAAGTCATTTGACTTTTAGCGCCGCAAACAAGACGAGTATATGAAATACATTCATAAATATCAACTTTAATGAGAGCCAAACCGGTTTGACAACTGATATGTACAGATGAGAAGAGGACTGCTGTTCACTTTCCTGTAAGATCTGTAGCGCTCCGCCCGGTTGTGATTCTCCGAGACGATATGAAGCACACCTACCTAACCCAATCATATGGGCGTTCATACCTGATGGGCCAATGAAAATCAGGAACAAATATAACCCCGCCCCTCACGCGGTAGGTTGCGTTGGGCAGAATGTCACCCTGTACCTACTGACAAACTAGCATAGTTAGCATTCGCTAAAGGGGAAGGTCGGCAGTCCGACAGCAGCGTAGGCTCCTGTCGTTTAATTTACCTCCATGTTTGTTGAACAAAAGCGTTCAAACAAGCTAAGGCAGTTGTTTGTTTGCTTTTGCATTTAGGAAAGCTACTTGGCTAGCTAAACACTTAGCAAGACAGCTAGCAGTGGCATCATTCCGTCGGGACGTCTCCGATCATGGCTGCGCTCAGGGCGTCCTATCACAGGATTCTGGGCAGGATTGAGCACAAACTGCCAGCCAAGCTGAGACCTCTGTATAATCACCCAGCAGGTAAACGACGAGTGTGTCGCCCAGCCTCTGTGCTAGCGGCTAAGTGTTAGCGTGCGCTGTCCAGCAGACAACACAACGGCGTCTATTCTTATAGCTTTGAAGTCATTGTTTGTGTAACTGTTGTTCTGGAGACCCTAATCTGCCGTAGCCCGTTCCGTTAATGTTTGAGCCAAGGACAGCTTCTAACAGCCAGGAAGTTTATTGTGTTAATGGATCCTGGGTTTTAGAGGAGTTCAAAGGTCATAAAAGGGATTCCGACTAGCATTCGAGTCAAGCCTCAACCAACAATCTTTTTAAGTAGTACTTAAAAAAGGAAATCCAGTTCTGATCTTATGAAATGAAGCAACAAATATACTGCAGTGCTGGTCTATAGCATTGAAGGTCAACCTGATTCATTATAGTAGCAACAACTCGCACCTTTATAAAGGAATGTTTTGTCAATAAGTCTGTAAATGGGGGCCAGATAATAACTTAAAACACTTCTTGAGTCTCAGTAAAGGTAGGAGTAGCATTATACTGGGAGTACTGCTTGTACTTATGTTCTCTCCTAAGTACAGATGTTGCAGATATTCAGTTCTTGTTGGCGTTGGTAGTATTTGAGATTAAATGCATCCCCAAGGTCACCGGAATGCTGGTCTTTGTTTTGACTGTTTAATGGATGACTGGGATCACTGACACTGGAACGGGAGTTGACAAAAGCAAAGTCCTGCGACAAAAACGTTCCAAACCAGAAGGAAACTCGGGTGGACTGAGGCATCGGACTTTCTGTTAGAGATTTTCAAGGTTAAGGGTCAGGTTTCATCGGATCGTTAAATAATTTCCAAAAGTTAGAAGGGGAACTATCAAAAGAAGACATTTCTGAAATCACGTGAAATTGTAAAAATACAATTTGTAATATCTGCTAGAATGCTTGCACCACAAAGTCCATGTTATTGAGTAGCTACTAAATGTTTGTTGATGTTCAATGATTAAATAAAATAAAAAAATCACAGCAGGCAGATCGATTGCCGAAGAGGGAAAGACGTGAAATGATTCCAGTGAAATCTCCACGGTCGGAACATTACAGCAAATTTCCTTCTGTTTCAATTTTAGGTCCAAAAACCGTTTTCTTCTGGGCCCCTATCTTCAAATGGGTGAGTTCCTTTGTGTATTTACATTAAGCTAGGCACCTTTTTTAAATTAATATTTACATAATTATTGTTACAGCTTCGTTAAACCGACGTCCAGCTGCTGCAACGCGTTTTAAGTTATGTAAAAGGCCTGGAACTGTATAATTATCCCGCCATGTGGAGCTTGACCCGTCTTTGTGCAAGGTCGGCTAATGCACCAATAACGGGGTCGAGGGAACTTTAAACGTCTGTTCCTCTGCAGGGTCTGGTTGTAGCTGGTTTTGCTGACATGACTCGACCAGCAGAGAAGCTCAGTACCTCCCAGTCTGCGGTGCTGACGGCCACAGGTGAGAGATTCTACGCTTTACAGTGTGAGCTCCACACGAAGGCGTTACCACGGAGCCTCTGATGTTCAGCTGTTTTAGACTATAGATGGCGATTCATGTAAATCTGATGCCTGGTGCTATAAACACAGAATATTTCGGTTTCCTGTATATTCCTTTAAATTAACGGTCCGTGATGAAGACTTCAGTGTTTTCGGTTTTTATTTAATTCTCTCCTTTGAATTTGAACACTCCAAAGCTGTCGATCGATCCGTCCACCAACTAATGATGTAACGACGTATCCATTGATGTATCAGATTTTGCGATATGCTTCCTTAAGGTGGCCCTGTGATGAACTGGTGACTTGTCCAGGGTGTACCCCGCCTGTAATAGGCTCCAGCGTAACCCCTGACTTGGATTAGGATAAGGAAATGAATGAACGAAGTCTTACCAGAATGGTGTTTAAACAGTCGGTTTACTGACGGTGGGCACAACCTTCACTCTGACTGTCGTCTTTCGGCAGGATTGATCTGGTCTCGGTACTCCTTGGTCATAATCCCGAAGAACTGGAGCTTGTTTTTTGTCAACTTCTTTCTTGGCTGTGCAGGAGGCAACCAGCTCTACAGGATCTGGAGGTTTGTAGTTTACGGTACCGCCAGCATTGACCCTTGAGGCTCTGAACTCAACCACAGTTGTGGTTAGGGGACAGCTCCCAACGTGAGATTCTGATTTGTCTTTTTGTCTCCCTAACAGATACAACCAGGATTTGAAGGCTCAGGGTAAAATACCTGCAGAGCCCTGAGGGCCCAGTGCAGCAGTCACAAACGGATACTACGCACTGGGCACAAGCCACCTTCATCTTCATCATCCCATGTCTTCCCCATGACACCCGCTGCGTAACCACTTTTTCCGTAACCAAAATTTCAACCTGTCTTTGTGTTAGAATTTCTCGGGGTGTAAAAGAAAACTTTTTTTGCAATCAACGCACAACTATTTGTCACAAGTTTTAGTGTCTTACATTTAAATTTCAGGCTTTGCATCTCATGCACGAGTTGAACTTTAACACCATCGTTTTCAGGCGTAGCATTTCAGTACCTCATGCAATGATTCCTGACACAAGTGTGACTGTTGAACAAGGTCTAAGGGATGATTCCAAATCCAAGTGAAGACGTCCTTTTCCTCGCTTCCTTTCCTTATTTATAATTTGGTTTTAGGGTTAGTTAGTGGCCACTTATGGGTGTCACTTAAATATTATGTGATGATAATCCGTTTCATCTTCATGGTTATAATTATTTAAATAAAATTTTAATTTATGCGCCATCTGATTAAAACATTGTTGCTTATCAAGACTGTATAGAAAGATTGTTTTTCTGGTTCTTTTATCAGGACTCACACAAATGCCATATCTTTAACCTGTACAGCTTTTCGTTACTTAGCTACCAAACTCTAGAACCAACGACCATCTCACCAAGTCTGGAAGAACCGCACTTTAATGTGTTCCCGCTGTAGTTAGACGTTAGAACCCTATTTTAGCAATCATCCCAGCGCTTTTAAATGTTTATTAATCTGCAGACTGAACAAATGGCCTCTTGGATGTTGATCATTATGTACCCTAATAAAGCCCCCTTAACCCCCACAGCTGGCCTACAGTTTGGGAATCTGATTACCAACCTGTGTCTTTGTTCATGAGTCTCAACAGCTGGTTCTGTGGTAACCGTCATCGGTATAGGATCCAGTATTTCCAGATCGAAGTGATGGTGAGCTCAATGTGAAGCGCAGTAATACTGTAATACATTAGTTTTTTTTTGTCACGCTAACGCAGGAGGCTTTGTACCTGTAGCTACAGAACATGAAACGCTCAACCTGTACAGCAAAACTTGAGTCTGTTAAATTTACTAAATACACGCTCCAGATCTCAGACTTGTTCAGAGAAGTATCCTAAACTGACTGGACTGACAGGTCGCCTCCAGAGATCGATCTGTTCCCTCATTAACCTGTGAGAAAATGTCTTTGCGGTTGTTCCCAAACAGTTGAATAAAAATAGTACTTAAAGTAAGAAATAGTCACAAGACAAAAATGATTTGCACCTAAATGTTCCCGTCTTGTTTTCAAATGACAAATCACACAAAAATGATGATTAACCAAACATTTATTCACAATAAGTCGGTCTTAGCGCTTGCCACCAACGCGAGGTGCGTTCATCTTCATCGGCTTTGCGATCTTGGGTTTCTGAGCAGTCTTGGTGGAGGACTGGAGAAGAAGCACATGAGGTACAGGATCAGTCACACTCACCAGTTACACCGCTGCATCATGTAAATCTCAACATCTGGAGAAAACACCGCACAACCAGGAAGCAGACCTCAGCCAATACCTTCGTTGTTTGGGTACAAACTGTAGTTTTGACACCCAGTACTCCTAATTAATCTAAGCTTGTACACAATAATCATTGAACACACCACTACCTCTGCATCATCTGAGACTGACCTTTGAACTTGCAGCAGCTGGCTTCTTGGCAGCCTGCTTTGCCTTCTTGGCCTCCTTGGCAGCTCTGAGGGGGAAAAAAAAAGAAACCGTGAGCTCAACGAAACAGGCACGAGTGGGAGCTCGTAAGTAAGTGTGCGTTCATTTGTGATGAAACCAAAGGTAAAAACAAAACCCCCAAAAACTGAACCCCCGTGTTGTGTCAAGGTCAAAAAGATCCACCAGCACCAGAAATGGTTTCATGTCAGTTACAAGACACACACACACACACGGCACTCTTTGCTTTAGACGTAAGGGGGGCTACAAAGATTTCCAGTTTCACATCTCAACATTTGACCTTTTTCTACAACCGCGGGAAAATAAAGAGCAACCCGGACATTTCTCCTTTTAAGTTTTCTTAAATATAGAGAACAGGGAAAGGATGGACGAGGCTGCCCTGTGATGCAGAGGGCTGCTAATCCCAGCAGCAGTTTACAGAGGAGAGGCTGCATCTATTCTCCAGGACGGAGGGGCGTCTGCATCACCCCGAGAACCCCGGACGAGACACAAGCTCCATTAAACGATTTTCTTCATATCCAACCATCTACTCATCTTCTTGTAGACGAGACGACCTCTTCCGATAGAAGTACCCTTATGAAAGACTTTTTACATCTCAAGAATACCCGAAGCAATAATAAAAAAACCTCTACTATAGACAGGACATCGACAGGTTTGTGTAATAAACCAATTTCTCCGCACCGTCGATGGAATACAGGTAGAGATGTCGAAGGTGAGAGACTCGTTCAAACTAGATTTGGGATTGGAAATCAGTTAAACTGCGCCATCTTTGGGGCTTTAATGAAAGTAGGTCACCCCCATAAACCTTTGTTTATGGAGAGATATCCCATCAGATGATTTATAAGTAGATATCTATAAATAAATAAATAATAAAGAACCCTGACAAGGCCAAACACAATTTGGTTTTATTTGCGTTGTTCTGAGTGCATCTTGTTCTCCCGCTGTAACTCGCCCCGGAACGTGATCTTAATCTGCCTGATTTGAAAGCTACCATTGGGCCTGATTTGTAGAACAAGAATCAATCGATCATTTGATGGATTACCTGATGGCCTGCTCCCTCTGAGCCTTGCGGACCTCAGGCTTCTGGTTCCTCTTAGCCATGATCTCAGCCAGGGAGGCCCCCGTGATGGCCCTCTGGAACTTCACTGCACGGCGGGTACGCTTCTTTGCCACCTCTTCCTGTTAAGGCATGAAGATAGACTGTCACAACGCAACCCAACCCCCGTTCACTGGAGGCCAACGAAAGATCAAGACTACTCTAAACAATCAACAACTCAGTTTTCATTCAGTTATGTGACGAGGCAACGTATTAAGAGGATTAAAGCAAGAACAGAGATTTGGATTCCGAACCGATTCCCCATCAATTCAAGTACCGACCAACAAATCTACGTTTGTGATGTCTCAAATCAGACAAATCCATTCCAGAAAGAGCACAACCTGATCAATATTTCTCAAAAGAAATCATCACCACATCAATTATGCAAGGATTCTTGCATATATATATACTATAAATAATCAAATCAGACCGCGCTTAAGATACAGGAAAAAAGTATTCTAACATGTAGGAGAGTTTGGAGGCCGGCCGATGGTGCGATGTCAAGGGCCAGTACTATGATCTCCATTTGCTCTATGGCCGGAGGTGAGGAGTGAGCGCTGCCGCCCAGCCTGCAAAACGCAGACGAGCAACAACACATAACACGGATTTGCACCGTGCACACGTCCACCCACAGCCAAAATAAAGTATCAACGAATGTCCAATAAAAAGGTCACGCGGAATCAAAGCAAAATCCACCATCTACCACAAGTATATCGGTATGTAATTTATAGTACAAATCCTACAAGGAATTTAACGAACTCGTTAGGAAATGCTGTATGTTGTTATGGCCGCCGTAATACTCTATAATAATACTCATGGCTGTATCAGGCAAACAGTAACTACCAGACAAACTACTTCTAAAGCAGATACTCACTAGTAGGGTCATATACAGCTCAAGAACCAGCTGCGTTTTTATTTCCATTTCACAAGTAACCCATTTCTAAAAACATGAATCCAAGTAAGGCCCAATACTCACAGACTGGCCCTTCTTGTGCTTGCGCCTGTAAAGAACGGTCCAGTTGATCTTTCTTGGGTTCCTCTTGGCCAGGAAGGAAGATTCACACTTGGCATTCAAAAACTGGAACACCTGAGGAATTCAAAGCCCTCGTGAATGGCTTGCTAGATTCTATTTTTCTAAGCCATGTCCAAAAATCACTCCTTTTGTTTACTTCTATTGTACTTTCATGCGGCAATTGACAGAACTGTTGACAAAGTTACTTTTATTTTCATGCCATTTAAGGAGCCCATTATAACGTTAGTTGATACAAACACTGATATAACGCATACAAACGCGACACACTGAACAGATCTCGGTGCCATTAATGGAAATGTCCTGTTTAATTGACATGTTGTGACCCTCGTAGTTTATGCTAGCGGCTAACCTTTAGCCTCAATGGGTTCAGAGCTCATGAGGCCTAACTTTATTCCAGAAGATCCATTCATGTTGGGCGGTACGTGACGGAATAAGAACACTTTAATCCGGTGATTTGCGCTTTATGCCCCATCACCGGTAAATAAATCCTAAAACCCGGCCGGAAATGCTTAAAGTTACCTTTCCGTCTATCCTGGCGTATCGGCGGCCATGGCCGGGGTATATTTTATAGCCGCTGAAACTGCACAGATCGACCCTGTAAACAACAAATACATATAATCAATAAAGGCTCGGGGTACATATCAACCCTTTATGAACACATCATCGCTATAATGCGCGTATTGACGCCAAGATGGCATTTGATAGTATTCCAGAAACTCACTTCATGACGGCTACGAGAGGGCACAAAACCGGAAAGAGCGATGACGGATGCGGAAGTTACATTCGTCATCCTAAAACTTTATTGAGAAACAGCAAATTTCCCGTGCTTATGTAGAATATGTAAATTAATCAAATTGAAAAAAAATAAAAAAATAACATAAGTACTGTAGCTGTTGACATTATCAAACATATTATTATTTCTACAGTCTAGCTGGCGACAGGAAACGATGACGTTTGTAGTCTTTTCAAGCAACAGTCGCCACCGTTCACTGGACGCCACTTACGAAGAAACGAGAAAGAAACTACATTTCCCAGACGTTCCACTCTTCGCCGTTTGACAAGCGGCAACCCATCGTCTGTAGCTAGGACAGTAGCTAGGACATTAGCTAGCACAGTCGTAGCACAGCATGGGTGTAGCAGATGTACAGTTTGATGCAGATGATGGTAAGTTGCTTGGTGGCTGTTTCGGTCAGTCAGACAAAGGAAGTTAAGTCTTTGTTAATCGATACGCTTTCTAAATTCAACGTTTACTAAGCTAGCTACTAGCTAATGTTAGCTTGCGGTCCTCACGTCGCTAACGTTACATGAAATGTGTCAGAGGACGCAAAACACGGTAGTAGTAGCATTTCATTAGCACTAGCTGGCAATTTTCATAGAAGCATAATCGATTAGTGACAACCAAACAAAGAAAATAAAAGTCTCTCTGCCCCAGCTGGCCAGAAGGTGGCACTATTGTTATGCTTGGCTTCCTGGAACCCTTGCGTGTTGCGTTTCTATGGTGATGAGCAAATGACAGTTGGGGTTGTCTAATATTTTCTCTCTAACGTCTGCACTTCTACAAGGCGCCATTGTGGATCTTTCATCCAGCGGAATGCAAAAGCTGGAGCCGAACTTCATCTGCTCCACAGACGCTCGCACTCTTATCCTCGACGGCAACCAAATAATGAAACTTGACCATCTGGAAAGAAGCCCAGGCCTCCAGCAGGTAGTTCACAGAATCAATAAGGCCTAATCCCCTTTATTTTCGGCTCATAGCGTAGTCACCAATGGCTTTTGTTCCACCACCCGGTTGAATTATTTTTCTCCTGCTCTCCAGCTGTCTGTTGCCAGTAACCGTCTGGTGAGAATGATGGGCGTTTCGCGACTAACGGAGTTGACGGTCCTCAATCTTCCTAATAACAGCATCGGATACGTTGAGGGACTAAGAGATCTGTCACGCCTGGAATGGCTGAACCTGTCTGGGAATAATATTAAGGTGAGGAGAAGCCGGATCCTCCCATACAGATGAATTAAATGACATGTGTTTTGCAGAGAAGAGGTCATTGTTTTCAGCCCACGATAAACTTACCGGACACTCCTTTTCAAAGGTCATGGAGCAACTCCACAACTGTGTCTCCCTCAAACACCTGGATCTGTCTGACAATAACGTATCTGCCATTGGAGATCTGACTAAGCTGCTGGCATTAAAGGTGAGCGCTGGAAACTCTGGGGCCAGACGTGACTCAAGACTGGCTATTTAGGAGTATTCATTTCAAATTGCCACTTTAAAGCATGTCTGATTAACTTTTAATCAACTTTACAGACACTTCTTCTCCACGGAAACAGCATAACAACTCTCCGTACGGTTCCCGCTCACCTACCTGCCAATTTATCCATCCTCTCCTTGGCAGAAAATGAGATACGGGATCTTAATGAAGTAATCCCCCCTTACTTGGCGCAGCAACACTGCATGTACTTTTAGTTTTATCCAGGTTTCATTAACCGACTCGTCCTCTGGTTGCTCCACAGGTGTCTTACCTGGCTCATCTCCACAACATGGATCAGCTGTCCATAATGAGCAACCCTTGTGTCATGGCCACGCCCTCCTTGCCGGGTTTCGATTACCGGCCGTACACCATGAGTTGGTGTCTGAGCCTGAAGGTGCTGGACGGCTATGTGGTGTCACAGAAAGAAGGGCATGTTCCGATTCGCTCACGCATTTCTAGTTGAGTCGGTCTCGTGTTTTTATTCGGTTGTCTATAGTATCTATTATTGTGTTTAATTATCCCAACTACAGTCTTAAAGCAGAGTGGCTCTACAGTCAGGGAAAAGGGCGTTCCTATCGACCGGGTCAGCATGTCGAGCTGGTTCAGTACCTGGCCACTGTTTGCCCTCTGACCTCATCGCCTGCCCTGGAGACGGCAGAAGACGCCAAACTGGAGAAGATCCTCAGAAAGCAGAGGTGTAAACCTTTTTGTTTTAACGGTTTACAAACCAGCCTTCCATCCGTTCTACGGCACACGTCTTTCTTGAATGGGCTTTTTCCCACTCAGGTTTCACCAAAGGCAGCTGTTAGAGGAGACCCGAGGAGGCCCTCCTCCTCTTCCTCCTCCTCCTCCTCGCCCCACTCAACTAGATGTTGAAACGCACAGTCCTTCTTCCCACGCAGTCCAGCGGGGCGGATCCAAAGACGCGAGGGAAACCAGTGGACCTGCGCTCGCTGCTGCTCCATCGGCTCACGAGACGGGTACGAGGGCGAGTCAACAAAATGTGCTCGTTTTCATTTTTCTCTCTCTGTAAAAATATCTGCTTCACTGTGGTTCGCCTATTTACTGATGCAGAGCCGGTGATGCGGTTAAACAACTGGGTGAGCTGCGATTCGTCCCAACGGCCGACAGTTTACGAGCCGAGGCTCGGACAGGAGCGCGTCTACTCGGAGGATGTGCAGACGGATGAGGACAAACTCGACAGCAGCGCGCTTCCCTCAGACTCCGCCTTTCTCCCCGTCGCGTCTCATTTGGATCCGTGCGCAGCCCGCTCCGACAGCGAGGATGAGACGGAGACCTTCGAACCCGATTCCCTGGCGCCGAAGCGGCCGGCGCAGCCCGAGAAGCACGACACGGACGAGCAAGAGGGGGGTCCCGAAGAGGACGTTCTTGCAGACGAGTCGCTGGATTTCAGGCACGGCGCTTCACAAAAAGATTTGAAGGCGAGCTCCGACTTCGGTGAAGCGCGGGTGAAAGACGTCCCGAGGCGGGAAGAAGCTCGCACGAATGCGAGTAAACCGAGTTTGACAGAAGCCGCAGTTAAAATTCAGGCGCGGTGGAGGGGGCGGCGCACCCGATGCTGCCATCCCATGGCCAGGGAGGTGCGCGGTGAAATCCGCCTGCGCAGGATGCAAGAGCACATTCTCTTCCTGTCTGAACGGTCCGACAGGTAACCGGCCGGCCGGCTCATCGGCAGCCTGCTTGTTCGTTATCAGACATGGCGCATGTATATTCTCCAGTGCTAATACTTCGAAAATGGAATTTGCTTGCAGGATGCAGCGGCAGTACGAAGAAGAGCATTTGCAACGGCTGGTTCAGGAAGAGGCCGTGACCTTTCTGTGGACAGAGGTCAGGGGAACCGCCTTGCGTGATTCTGACCCAAACGCCAGTCACGGTCGCTGTTTACGTGGTTTAACGTTCGACCCGTGCGGTGATCTACGTCCACGTGCAAAGGGGGGTTTATTTAATTAGAAGTTAGCCTGTAAGTTAGCGAAGGAGACATCCTATTCTGGGGGGGGGGGGGCGTCGTGCTAGGATTCAGCCTACGGGGGCCTTGGATGTGTATTTTAAACAACGACTTCTCCTCTCGTAGCTCCAGTCTTTGCAGCAGTGGAAACGGTCTGTGGAGCAGCAGCTGGTCAGCCTTTCTCAGCCCGCCCCCCCGGCTCGGATCTCCCCTCCTGGACTGCACGAGGCTTTCCCGCCCGCTGCCTCCGGCGCAGACGTCTCTTTCCCAGACTCCGGCTTCCAGTCAACAAACGATCCGCCGGCGGCACAGGAGGACAGCTTCCTGAGCAGCGGGACGGCGGACTCGCCCAAGACGGTGCGGGCGCTGAGCCCCGCCGGCGAGGACGAGGACGGCGCCGACTGCAGCCTGCTGAAGCAGTACCTCTCCTCTGTACAGCAGAGGGAGGAGGAGGAGGAGATCAATGACAGAACAGCCACACCGCAGCCTTCCTCACCGCCGCCGAAGGCCGACTCCCCTCCGCCGATGGCAGGAGACGACCAATCAAACGCCCGAAGCGCGGAGGAGGCCGTCTGAGAGGGGACGCCTGACGGCCAAGGATTTCTCAAGACTGAAGACGACGCAGTGAAACAACATGTGAATGTAACTCTTGTTTTTTATACTTCACGGTTTGATTTGTTCTGTTTTTTTAAGGAGCTGTTTGCCTGTAATGTAACTATTGGCTATCGGTAACTTAACCACAGTTATTTTCATTAAATACAGTTAATGGCTGCTCCTGAAGACGCCTTCTCTCGATCAAAAGCTACCAGTACATGGAAGGAACTGAAAGGAGTTGTTGTTCAATGTAGAGAACTTTCAGAAATGAAACAAGCATACTATTTACTACCAGTTAGAAATGTTATCAATGAAATGTTGCATCTTTGTCTTATCTGTAAATAAATGTTAATTTTTCTATTCTTGCTGTTTCGTGGTTTATTTTTTTATTTTCTCGAGGACCGCATTAAATATTTTTGGTAGATACGAGTTATGAGTAATAACGAACGTCTGGGGCAGATGTTAGTGCTTTTTTATTGCCCCATTGAGACCATGTGTCATCAGCACCTTTTCACCATCATATTCTCCCCTGCTGGAGCAAAGAAAGCTCCAGACGGTCACTCATGGGACTGAAATATCTAGCTATAAGATTATACTATATTTTAATTATAAAAACGTTCTTTTATTTTTTATTTTCATTCTGATCAGCGTCTCAGTTAAAGGTAGAAAATGCACAAGTCCGCATTTTAAAACTCATAAATGATTTCACATCTATTGTGGTCGGTGTTTGTCGTCTGATGGTTTCTCTCGCGAGATCTGCCGACAGTGACCAGCAGCGAGAGCGGCCCCCCTCGGAGCCCCCACCCTGCTCCTTATCGGTGTGTGCGCTGCTCCATCCGCCCCGCCGGGCCGACGTCATGCGTATGTGTCGTTGTAATCTGTAAGTATGAGATTATATAGATTATATAGATTACATAGCGAAATGCTGACAATTCTCGTGTCATTGTTATTTAACGGGTGCCGTGCGTGTGTAGGAATCCGCGCGCGTCCGCGCGTCGCCATCCTCCGTGTCTTTGTCGGTCCTCCTCACTGCAGCCGTTCAGATGACGGTCCGCGGATTGTCAGGAAAATAAATGAAATGTTCTTATTTTAAATTTAAACTGCAAAAATTGGGCGAATAATCCACAGAAAGGTCTGTATTTACATTTTGTATTTTTATATTCTTTTGTACCAGGGTGGGAAATGTATTTGCTGTGTCATTTGTTTGGTATTTATTCTAACTCGCATACGGATAAAAAAAAAAAAAATCTTTAATACATAATTATTTGTCGAAAATGTTTTCAGATTAACGTTAAGAGTTAAGAGTTGACTTGAAAATGTTGCTTTCTTGATTTAGAAATTCACAAGATAATTCATATCTGTGCAATTAAAACAATCATAAAATACTTTCCAGGCTATTTAAAATAATATTAATAATCAGTACAAATTGACCATCTGAGATGTTTCACTATTTGTGAAAGAAGTACAGTTCACTCTTGGAGTTTTATTTTCTGCTTGACAATGTTGATAAAGGTGAAAATAATTATTCCGAATTCAATCAGCACCTGATTGATCTGCAAAGAGACCACATTCCTCACATAGAAGATTAAAAGCATCAATCGGGCTGTGGAACATCGACATGTTTCTGCTGATTTCCGTTTCGTGTTCTGTTTGTTGCTCCTTCTGACTCAGTCAGGCCCCGAGGATGAAATGACGCCGTCATCGCTGTGGTGACAGCACAGAGTGAAACGGGGCCTGATCATGGGCGACGGGAGGAGGTCACAATGTGCCGAAATCTCTCCAAAATGATCCTCGTCTTCCTCTTCCTCACTCTGTCTGGCCTTATCTTCTTGCTGCGTAAGATCCACACTGTGGAGGTGAGACGCGACACGAGAGGATCCCTTTGATGTTGTTTGCTGCACAGTAATGTGTGTCTTCATACGCTTTTATCTCACCTTCCTCACTTCCGCCCCAGAACTGGAACTGCCACACTATCTCTGCACTCTACCATCTCCAGAGCAGGATCCAGTCGTCTTCCGCTGCGGTGAATCTGCCTGCTTTTTATCATAACCGCACCTTTTGCGCCCGTCTGGGTCAGAGACCCTCCCCGGAGGACGAACTGGAGGAGCGATACCTTTTGGACTTGATCTCCTGGCCCGGGCCGCCGTCTCATTCCGCATCCATCGCCCTGCGTCAGACGAGTAACCCTACGCACAGCTTGTTCACCATCCTCCCTACTAATGGGGGAAGGGAGTGGCATGTGGGCGACCAGCTGGAGGCGCTCGTCCAAATGCACGACTTCCAGGGCCGTCCCAAGCGATACGGCGGGGACTTCCTTTTGGCCCGGCTGCACTCGCCAGAGTTTGGAGCAGGTGTAGCAGGTAAGGTGCTGGACCATCGGAACGGATTCTACTCCGCTTTGTTCCCTCTTCTGTGGGAGGGGCCTGCACAGGTGGAGGTCACAATGGTGCACTCTAGCGAGGCCGTGGCTGTGCTGCGACAGCTGAGGGAGCAGCGGCCCGACCGGGTGTATTTCAAAAGTCTGTTCCGCTTGGGCTTCCTGTCTGAAACCACTGTGTGCAACATGTGCCTGCCCTCCGACCAGCAGCCCCTGTGCAACTACAGTGACCTCCACACAGGAGAGCCCTGGTACTGCTACAAGCCCAAGCTGCTCAGCTGCGACACCAGAATCAACCACGCTAAAGGAGGCTACCTGAAGCGCCTCATCACCAACAAAGAGGCGATGCTCTTCCAGAGGTTTGTGTTACGCAGGATAAGGATATATATGTTTGTGCTTTCTATTTTATATTTATATTTATATTTCTGTACCTTATATCATTTTTAAAAACAAGCATCAGCATCTGCTGTACCAAAGCTCTCCAGTGCTGTCCGAAAACTAGGCTCCAACCCATCGTGGGCGGAGCCTAAGGAGCCGGCTCCGCCCCCTGGCCCATCCTTTATCTGTGTTTGTTAACAACATAACTCAAAAACGTTGCAGAAGGATCTTGATGAAATGTTCAGAAAATGTTGGGAATGTTACCAGGAACAGATGATCATTTTGATCATGATCCAGAAGGGGATCCAGAAGGGATCCGGGATTCTTAATCACGGTGGGGGGGGGGGGCTCGATCTCACCCCCGAATTTCATCGGAATCGGATCCGGATTGAGGATATTGTTATATATAGATTATACATTTTCATGACACAACAGCCACCAGTATTATGCCAGGCTGTGTAGAACGTGGGTATTGTGTTATATATCATTACAGTGATGATGATGATGATGATGAAGTCATTCGGTTTCATAACTGCTGAGCAGGTTTCCTTTCCTTTTCCTGTTTCCTGTTGAAAACGAGGACAAGAGATTTCCTGTTGAGAAAAACAACAGCATGGAAGAATGCATCGTTGAATAGATCGTCTCAGCGATATCTTCTCCTGCTTGAAGCTGATTGCTCCTCATTGTTTTAGGTTTTATTTCGTTGTATTCACAGCTGAACACACAAGATGCTTTTTGTGCCTGAGCGGAGGTTCCTAGATTTTCGGTGGCTGCGCTGCCGATGGAAATCTTACGTCTAAATCCATAAACTGATGGTGAAAGAAGAAAAGATTAAAGAATTAGGAGTCGGCAGGATCCGACCGGCGTGAACATGAGCGCTTGTCTTTTTAACCGGTGAAATGTGTTTCCTTTTATCTTAGTGACGTAAACATAAAAGTGCACATACGTGCTTCCGGGCCGGATAAAATCGACGTGTTCCCCTCCAGGAAAGGTACGGAATCACGTTGCAGTGCGCGGCTGGCTCTCGTGTGTGTCCCAGTTATTCCATTGTGTCTCGCGTCGCCCCTCTTCTTCCAGAAGGAGCGGAGTTCGAAAGCGGCAGCATGAAACCAGAAGCCGACAATAACCTCGAGACGTCTGGCTTCTACTACGAGGAGTCATGGCGACCGCTAAACAGCATCGCGATGCAGCAGTTCAATGACTCGTCAGCCATCACTCAGTGTCTGGCGAACAAGCTGATCAATATGTACGGAGACTCCACGGTCAGACAGTGGTTCGAGTACCTTGTTGCTTCTGCACCAGGTGAGTCTCATGTTAAATTCACACTCTTAATTATTTTTTTATTTTTTTTTATGACTCATCTTCCATTTGTTCCACCTTTCCCAGAATTAAAGGAGTTCAATCTGCACAGCCCTAAAAATGTCGGGCCTTTCATGGCGGTGGACGGCACCCACAATATTCTCTTGAAGTACCGCTGCCACGGCCCGCCCATCCGCTTCTCCACCGTCATGTCCAGTGAGCTGCGTTACGTGTCCAACGAGCTGAACGGGCTCTCCGGGGGTCCCGACACCGTGGTGGTCCTCAGCGTCTGGGCCCATTTCAGCACCTTTCCCGTGGAGGTCTACATCCGCCGGCTCCGCCACATCCGGCGGGCGGTGGTGCAGCTGCTGGAGCGAGCGCCCGGGACGGTCATCGTGATCCGCTCGGCCAACCTCCAGGCCCTGGACCAGGAGGTGAGCCTGTACAACAGCGACTGGTATTCCCTGCAGCTGGATGAGGTGCTGAGGGCCATGTTCAGGGGCCTGGACGTTCTGCTGGTGGACGCCTGGCAGATGAGCGTAGCGCATCACTCCCCTCACGCCCTCCACCCGCCTCCAGTCATCGTCAAGAGCATGATGGATGTGTTTTTGTCATACGTTTGCCCGGAGAAGAAAAGGAGCTGACAGAAAGAAAAAGCAGAGCTCGGGTTCCTGTCCGACACCCTTTAAAAACATTCTTTACTGCGAGGTTGGACCCTCAAATACTCATTTGTGTTTTCTTGCCTGTCATGTCGAATTCTGAATTCTGCAAAGCAAATGTTATTATGAGCCAAAGACCTTGGCATAATGATTTTTACTGCCAATCGGTTTTTGTTACCAAAGTGTTCCGTGTGTATACATATGCAGTATTTTCTCGAGTTCTTTCACAGCGTAGCTCGTGTTTACCAGTATTTCTTTTTATTTAGTGTGGATTCTGAATCCTTCCGATGCTAATTCAGTATTAAAATATGTTCTTTGTGGAAATAGATGAACAAAGGAAATGCAGATTTGTTAAAATACTACACGACTCAACTCAATTGTTGAGTTTAACCAGAACTCAGACAAACCTCTCAGCTATTCTCAGTCTACGTCTACGACATATTTTCAGTGGTGTCGATTTGATGTTTGACCTTTGCAAACATGAGCGCCTCTCCACAAATAGCTAATGAATGATTCTAAATCTGGATCTGAGTTGTTGTTTCTTTGTGCTTTTAACAGTAACTTTGATGCAATAAAATAATGCCTTGCGCAAATGTTCGCCAAAGGAAGCTAACGTCTGCGTTTCTAATCGTGTGTCTTTTAACTGAAGTAAGAAGCATGACTGTGAACTATAAGTAGCATAAAGCGATTTGGAGCGTTCTTCCCGTCTGTATAATCAAATGATATTTTTATCACGAGGATACTCATCAGCAATGTTCCCTCTAATCTTTCATGCGTCTGAGCAAACACACAAACTCCCTGAGCAGTCCCTTGGACAACTTTGAGCAGAATTCTATTTTAAACACACTTTACATTTGATAGCAAATCTCAAAGTACACAATAAAAATAAATAACATAAAAACAAGTGATAAAAATCAACAAATAAAACAGATAAAATCAACAAGCAAAGGATGAGTGTACTGTGGTCCCGCGAGAGTCCTGGAACTCCGATTACAATGGCGTCTATTAGATGCGTAAAAACATGTGAGGAAGCTCATTTCAGCCGCTTGTACCCGCGATCTCGTTCTTTCGGTCACTACCCAAAGCTCGTGGTCGACCATAGGTGGGAGGGTAGGAGAACAAAGATCGACCGGTATGTTCCCTGGGCCTCCACCTCGGCTGCCAGGGCCTCCTTCAACCCACTCATATGGACCACAACCACCACTGGCTGGGCTGACTACACTGCTAGCGGGATCTCCACCAGCGGCTTGTTCGGGTAACACCAGCGGTATGACGGTGGGTGAGTCCAGGAGTGGGTTATGCTCAAGAAACCCTGTGTTCAAAAAACAACGATCTGTAAATCTCTACAGCACCCTTAACCAAGCCAAGGTGATCTGGGACCTAGAACATAAGCCTAGAGGTTTACTTGGTGGACATTTAAATATTAGAAGCATTTTGCCCAAGTGTGACCAAATTAATCATCTTTTAAGTAATTCGAACCTGGACTTTTTATGTTTGTCTGAGACCTGGCTAAATATTAATTCACCAATGGCTGGACTGCATGTACCAGGGTACAATATTTTTAGGAAAGACCGGGTGGGAAATCGGGGTGGCGGGGTAATGTTCTAATATAAGGGAATACTTAAAGTGCGAACATACCTTGAATGTATCGGTCTAAAAATAGCTCTCTCGCCGCAAATGTCGGTAATGCTGGTTGGGATGTATAGACCCCCATCAGCCTCTAGTGCTTTCTATGTGGGGCTTAAGGCTCTACTTAAAGAATGTGATACGAGAAATGAAGTTATCTTGTTTGGGGATTTAAATATTAACTGGCTTGACAAATCGAATCGGAAACAGTTAAAATTACTATTAACTACTTTTAACTTTACTCAATTAATCAAAGGGGTCCTACTAGATTAACTGCTTCTTCTGAAACATGCATAGATCTTGTCTTCTCCAATAAGTGTGAGAAAATCCAAAAGACATTCAATATGATCACAGGTCTGTCAGACCATAACTTCATTCTGTTCTCAAGAAAGCTATCTAAAAATAGATTTTCTTGTTCTAATAAAATAATATCAGAGCAGATGAGAGTACCGAGGAAGGAGATTCCTAATTTGACACAGACACTAGACAATATTAACTGGGATAATTATCTCACTCATAATCATGTTAGTGACGACTGTAATGTATTCATGACTGTTATGCAAAACTCAGTGTCTGCATTTACTAGAAAAATTAGAGTGAAACCATCTAAAAAGAATCACCTCCCATGGTTGACCGAAGCTATACGAACATTACTGAAAGAGCGAGATCATGCTCTTAAAATATCACTTAAAACAAAAAGGGTGAATGATAGATGGACATTTACTTCTCTTAGAAATAAAGTGGTAAAGGAAATTCGATTGGCAAAAGCAAACATTTTTATTATAGTACTGCAAGAGGAAATGCTAAAGAGCTCTGGACAAATATAAAAATATAAAAATAACTGACGGGAAACAGTATAGTGCACAGAGACATTAAGGAGCTACAGCGAGAGGAGAAAGTCATCCATGATCCAAAGGATATTGCAACAACTTTGAACAATTACTTCATAGACTCAGTCAATGAACTAACTCGAAGCAACTGCCCCCAGATAGAATACCAACCAATGCCACTGAACGTTGCCAACCCCTCTCTTAATTTATGCGTAGTGTCACAGTTACAAATTGATAGAGCTGTGTGTTGCCTCAAAAGCTCTAAAGCCAAAGATTCATTTTGTATGGATGTAACATTTTTGAAATATCACAAGGCATCTTTCGTAGCACCCTTAACTACTATTATAAATAAATCCATAAACGAAAGTTCTTTCCCCGAACCCTGGAAGTGCTCTGTCATTACACCGGTTTTTAAGTCAGGTAATCCTGCAATAACCAGCAACTACAGACCAATAAGCATCCTTCCTGCAGTCTCCAAAGTCATGGAAAAAATAGTAGCGGAGCAAATTGTAAATCATCTGAACATCTGTACCCGCGATCTCGTTCTTTCGGTCACTACCCAAAGTTTGTGGTCGACCATAGGTGGCAGGGTCGGAGAACGAAGATCGACCGGTAAATCGAGAAGCTTCGCCTTTCGGCTCAGCTCCCTCTTCACCATGACGGATCTGTGCAGAGTCCGCATCACTGCAGACGCTGCACCGATCCGTCTGTCGATCCCCGCTCCATCCTTCCCTCACTCGTGAACGAGGATCCTCCACTTGGGCTAGGATCTCCTCCCCCGACCTGATACACCCCGTGTGAGGTTACCTGACTCTCCTCTCAACGTGGAGGAGCAGCGGCTCTACTCCGAGCTCCTCCCGGATGACTGAGCTTCTCAACCTTATCTCTAAGGGAGAGCCCAGCCACCCGACGGAGGAAGCTCATGTCAGCCGCTGGCCAGATAATGACTGGGGGGGGGGGGGACTCCATTGTTTTTCTGGAGGAATTCAATGCTC